>NW_015150804.1:835649-837007 GCF_000732505.1 Cyprinodon variegatus
CCCCTGATTTTTAAATCATAAAAAAATACTCAGCTTAAAGTGTATCAGCATATCCCTCCTACATATTTGGTGATGCAACATGTATTATTTTATGTCTGGAAAAAAAAAAACAGGCCATTCCAGGTTTATTGATGATGCTGAAAACATTCATCGACATCAGCATTACAACTCATCTACATTATATATATCTTTATAATGCCCCACTGCCTCAAAACTGACCAAATGGCATAATAATGGCCGTATATATAACATCCCTAAGCATACCCAGAGCTATGAAGACATAGCTTCAAGTGACAGCAGCCAAACCTACTCTGATTGAGTTAGATAATTATTGGACCACTTGGAGGAACACAGAGCCCAAAACTTCCATCCCTGTAAAGTCATTCAATCCCAAATGATGTAGAACAAGAATGAATCTATAGAACTAAAGTAGTGTGACCTGTCCTGTTGGAATTTTTTCACCCTTCATCCTGATATATATGCAGTATACACAAGTGATTCAACTCATCTCAAAGACATGAGTCTCAATCGCACAGGAAGACTTTATTTTCTGCTAATTTAAACCAACATGATGCACATATCTGATACACCAGCATCCTGCACCTGTTCAGAGAGGAAGTGGTGTGAAAGCAGTGTGATGAAGACGGAGGAGAGACGCCAGAAAGCCTCTCAGCAGCTTTTAGAAGTATTGGGGATATAATGTTGTTATAATTGAATTTAAGCTCAGAGGTTTGGATTGGGCAAAGTTTGAGGGGAGCTGATTGATGTTTAGCTGAGCTCAGTACTTTTACTCAACTGTTGAACACATACCCCCCAAAAAAAAAAAAAAGGAAAAAAAAGAAACAAAAACACAGAAACTTATCTGGACTTTCTTTTAGTTTGGCTTAAGTTTTTTTTTTTTTTTTTTTACTTTACTGGTGTCAGAGGAATGATTGTGGACATTTTCATTGACCAGGAAGTTTATGTTTTAGACTTATACTTAGATTTATTTTGTCATTTTGTGTACACGGATGTAAAGAAAAAGAAATTTCATTTAAAACAGCTCTAGACAATTTCAGTTCTTAAAGTGCATAGTGTATATTTACAGTTTTTTGTTTTTGTTTTTGTTTTTTATAAATTAATAACCCCAGCCGGGATCCCTCGGCAGAGCAGCAGGAATCGAACCGGGAGTCCACCGGAACAGAACAGAAAGGAGCAGCAGTCGCCTCCAGGCAGGGCAGAACCAATGCTCGAACTCCCAGCAGAGAGGTAAAAAAATTACTGACTGCTTATCTTGAGATTAACTTTTTTTTGTCCATAAACTGTTTAAGTAGAAGTTTAAGATTGCCATCTACACTCACCGGCCACTTTATTAGGTA
>NW_015150804.1:839064-843061 GCF_000732505.1 Cyprinodon variegatus
ATTGCATTTTATTTGTGGTATCAGAGTTAAAGGGGTCTAACCCCAAAAAAAAAAGGTTTTGTTGTTCTCTACCTTTCTTTTTGTTGGCCTGTCAGGTTAAAATCCCCCTAATACAAACAGAGGATTGCTGTTTTTACATCACAGCATGAGGAGAAAGTTCCAGGGCTGGGAATACTTTTAGAAGATCCTGTAAATGAGCTGATAATCGTCCTTCAGTATCAGTGGAAGTCTCCATGTCTGGCTTTGAGATTTCAAGGTTTTTTTCATTTTTACTGGAAGACGACATGTGCTACATGTTCCTGCTTCAGTTATTCTCGTCTCTCATGCCTCTCATAGGGGCGTGTTTGATTTTTGCAAGTTGCTGCATATATTAAACACCCCGGGGCTAAATGTTGCAGAACCAGTCCGGTGGGTGGGGAAGTGCTTACGGCATTTGTTTTAATTACCTAAAGATGCATGACAGGACGGCTGCCACTCGTGTCTGTACAGCTGGTTAGTTTATTCAGCATCGGGACAAGAGAAAAGAAAACAAATGAGACAAGTCAGATAAGTGGTGTTATTAATGTGCTTTGCTGGCAGGCTTGTTGCAGCACATTCATTCCTGTTCTGATTGGCTTGAGGGGAATGCCTTATGTTATTAATTTAAAAAAAGTGGTAAAAGTTCTTGTGAACAATGCAAAGTTTACCATATTGTTGAAAGTTCATGCAGGAAGCACAGTTTTTAGTCTGAATGACGTTTTCTGACTCGGGTTAATCCTGATTAATGCAGTACGTAACTGTGTTCAGTGTTAATCATGCAGCCAGGTGTTAACGGATGGACTGTGTCCGCTAACTGCAAAGTCCAGATCAGAGGATGCCCATGAGAATCAAACTGATTCTCTGTCACACAGAAAAAGACCTGATTCACGCAGGTTGTAAAGAAGGTGACGTAAGTGCGGCGTTAAACATGTGGAAGAACGGTCCTGCTGTGTCGAGGCATGCGATCACTCCAGCGTGAGTGGGATCGTGTGTCAGCAGGTGGGGGGGGACGCCATGAATCATCTGTGGCTGTTTTGTTGTTTGTGAACCAAACAGGCTGTGATTCCCTGAAGGTGTTCGGACCGCGTGCTGGGAGCTGGAAGGCGGCATTTTTTCTTTTCTAGGGATTCCTTAGAGGTGGAGAAGGACTCTGAGCTTCTGAATCCATGAATTTCTCCAACTCCTCACAAACCTCGACCCTCTTTGTTTACTGTGAAACTCACAGGAAGTCTAGACTGGCTTTGCTGTTATTTGCTGCACATCTGGTTCTGAATCACAGTCACTGTGTTGTTGGGCTGAGGCCGCTGATTAAAGTGATGAGTAAATGCATCTGTCTGTGAGAAACAGTATCAATAAAAACATGATTCATAAACATTCTGAATTAATGTTAATTACTATCAGCGCTCGCCAGTTAATCAGGCTAAGTTTATGAAAGTTTATTAGAATAATGCAGTATCTAAAATTAAAATGTCCTCTAAAGGTGTTCACATATGTTAGGGATGTGTTAAATAATAAATTCCACATAAAAAAATATCTGAAAATCTTAGTTTTAGAATCGTTTTTTTTTAAAGATCTGGTATTAACAACTTTTATAAACAAAATTATTGCTGCAACTCTAAGAGTTTCCCTAAAATAAATATAAATTAATTATTATTATTTTATTTAGTTTTGGCAAACTCAGTTCTGGGAATGTTTAAGTAGAAATTAATGTAATCTGGGTTCCAGGGGGGTAAATATGAAGTGACACAGCCCAAAATCCAGCAGGACATAAACATCACAGCTTGGTTCCTTTTTTCCCCCCCAAGTATCTCTTTTTATGCATAATTTTGAAATAGTACTTTATAGATCAAAGCCTCTTCTCTTTAATCCCATTGAAAATGTTGCTAAGATTTAGGAGAGCAAAAAAAAGCATCTGAAGAGAATGTGATCTGTAAAACAATTTAAAAAGAAAGCAATTCGTTAAACTTAACCTTAAAAACTTAAAAAAAAAAAAAAAAAATATATATATATATATATATATATATATATATATATATATATATATATATATATATTTACAATCCATCGACAACATTTGAAAAAAAAATTGTAAAAATAAAAAAATATGTAAAAAAAAATAATAAAAACAACACATGAGATATAAGCAGTTACACTTAAAACACTTTTTTGAATAAAAGTTATATTTCGTTATTTATTCATTTATTTCCAGGCAGCACCAAAGAGCTTAGTAATCACATAAGAGCAACAATTTTAGCAAGACCAGGTAATCTATTTGATGAATGCAGAATAAAATAACAAACCTTGTTTTTAATAGATAGCCCTGAGCAATATTGCTAAAACATTATTTATGATGAGTCCTTGATTATCAGTCGATATCAATAATTATTGATCAGTGTTTTGTTTATCTATTTAAAAAAAGAATAGGCGGAAAAATATGTAACCATAACTGTAAACTTTTTAAACATATCGTTTAACTTTTACTTGCACAGTTTGAACACAGCTTTACACGTTCGTGACACCGTAAAGACAGGAAAACATTTCAGGTGCACACGAGTGCTGATGTTCTCAAGTTAAGACCACTGACCTGTGGTTGTTTTACACTCAGGCTGAATATTAGACAATTAAAAGAAAACATTTGACATTTTCTATTGTTTTACATTCAGCATAACTGTTAATTGTCTATAGAAGTATATAAAATAAGATAAATAGTATTTCTTGATTTAGAAATATTTCACAATCATTACAGATCAATATAATGTGTCAATTAATGCTTTGAAAAAGGTTTTGGTTCAAATTATTAGTCAATCTAAACTAGCAATGTTTCTAAAGAAGAAAAAATATGTAATATTTTTAATTTATAAATAAACTGTGTGTTTGGCTTGTTCATTTAGTTCTTGCTTTATAAATGTAACTGATACATGTTAGAACATCTGCTGCAAGTCTGATCTTGGCTACGATGCATTAAACTGTGTTAATATTCATCAATAGATCAGTTTTATGTATTTAAAAATTAGCCTAGGGTGACTTCTTTCCTTCCCATATATTTCCAATTGTTGCATTTATCGGCATTCAGGAGGATTGATTAAATGTTTCAGAACAATCTCTAAACTTTCTGCATTCTACACCAGCATCCCTGCATTGAGTGGTAAAGAGCGTAATAACTGTGATCCATAATCCCACCAATTAGATGGCACCAGGTTTAAGGCTCCAACCACAGGTCTTCTATCTTGGTTGAGTTGCTATTGTTCCCATCGGAGGCCGGGTCGTTCAGACTGAATGTCTTTTCCGTTTAATTCCAGTTTCTTTAAATCTTAATTTATCCCTAAATCTGAATTCCGATTTTTCATAATGACATTTTTTGATTGATTGATAAAGACATGGAAGAAAAAACATATTTAAAATGTTGCAAGAACACAATATTTAGATAAAGCTGACAAAGTATATGATGCAACTAAAAGCCTTTATTAAAATCAAATCCAACTGGTTGATCTGGTCGGGGTAGGTTCTGGTCAGAGAGGCTTTAGGATGGGCTCTCTGATTCTCTGTAACTGAACTTGCCTCATTAACCAATCACAGGTAGATTTAACATTGGGAATATTTAAAATGACATAACTAGTGGAAACAATGAGAATCCGTTTCAGTGGAACAACATTCTGCAGCCTAATTAAACACCAAACATGTCAAAAACACTAACTTGTTTTATCATTCAGACTTTTTAAACATATAAAGATTATGTTACATAAAAACTTAGATTTGCATTTCAGACAATCTATACCTAAAGTGACCTATTTAGTAATTATCTTTCAGACTATATTCAGTTTTTCTAGAAAATGAATATTCATAATAGAGAAATTTGACACATAGAGATAGGAATTTAGACCAATTTCCTGTAGATCTGTCTAAAACACCTTTGGGTCATAAAAGTAAAGCAGTTTTGTTGACCTCGTTTACTTCATGTTGGTGTGATTCTGGCGATCCG
>NW_015150804.1:843375-856847 GCF_000732505.1 Cyprinodon variegatus
ACATCATGGGTAGTTTGTAAATACCAGCACTTTTTAAACAAATCTGAGGGCCTCGCCCAGAAAACTAAAAATGGCATGTTTTGCTTTTAGATGACTATATAGATTGTAATAAACTGGAGATATTTGAGATATCCCTAAATTCTAAGGAAAATACATTTAATTTGACCAGGAATGAATCCCAGCAGTAGATAAAGCAGGGTCATCAGAACAGCTGGTAACCTTCCAGTAAAGACGCTGACTCATTCCAATCGGAACATGTGAGCCTACATCATGATTTCATGTCTTTGGGTGCGTTTGTTTCGGTCGTCAGGAGAAGACTAAAGGCACCCGTCCGGAACTCATTCAGGTTCCCAGAACAGCCCCATGCTCCCCTCCTCCCCCTCAGCGGGGGGAAACTTCTTCACTGAACAGAAAGCAGCTTCTGTCAGTCGTGTTCAGCGATTGTTAGAAAGGCAGAACAAAATTGGTTCACACTGCAGTCAGAAGGCTGCCCTCCTGTGTGTTGTGTCCTTGGATGGTTTTCAATGTTATTGCCAGAAAAAAACACAAAGGAGGGTCTGTATTGATTAAACCCCCCTTTAAAGATGTTATATAAGTGAAAAGAATGATTCTTTTCAATAGCAGGGCCTGAAGTAAACAAAAACCCAACCCTGTTTCATTAATGCTGCGTAATCCAGACCTGAAATGGAGCCGGCATGAAACACGACCAGAACAAATCTTCAGAAGATTCGTTTTGGGAGGATTTATCATTTTTTTAAGTGAAGGATAAAATAAGCTTCTCCTGCATCTTATAGATGCTGCATGTGGAGTTCACTTGTGATGTGAGCTGGAGATTAAAACCTCCTGTCTGTCTGCCTGCTGTGCCTAATCCTCACAGCTGACTCTGCTTCCCAGTATCCATTGATTACTGACACACCATCCCCATTTTGACGTCATTAGGGACATTTTTGTTTCTCAAAAGCATGTTTTAGAACTTCTACTGACCCTGTTTTGATGTGAGCGTTTCCACTGGTGTAGCTTGTTTCCCCTTCACACCCAGGATTTGTCAGCTCAGAATTAGCAGAGCTAATCGTCAAGAATAAATTTATAACTGGTGTTGATTCTGTCATGGTGAGAACTAGGTCTGGGTAAAAAAAAAAAACGATTCAATCGATTTTGAATCGATTCTTTTAATTTTTTTGCAAAATCGATGTCTAGGGAATAAGATTGATTATTTTTATAGTGACGCGCGTGATGTTCACATTTAAATGAGCAGGAAAGATGCACTCAAGATGACTTCAGGCCAGAAAGCTGCATATATAGCCAATAGGTCGACTGAAGACATTAACAAATGGGGGCTGACCAGCAAACACCCTGCAGTTGTTACAGACAACACGGCAAATATGGTTTGTGCAGCGAAGATAATGCAGCTCATGCATGTCTGCTGTGTTCACACTGGGTCACGTCTGCTTGCTAGAGCGAGGCTTCACTTTTTCACTTTTCACAAACAAGTTTGCACTTTTGAGACAGTTTTATTCACATCTCAAGTTTAAACTGTCTGATTTACAAGTTTGCACTTCGTGTTTAATATGACAGGAAAGAATAAAATAAATGAGTATTTTGAAACACAGTTGAACCACTTTCAGTGTTGTAAAAACAGATTGAATTGCAATTAATCGATTTAGAACTGAATGAATCAAAATCGAATCGATTCAGAACTTTGGCGAAAAATACGCAGCCTTTGTGACAACACTATGTAAATTCTATGACTTGGACCAAAACTCAATGGAAAGGCGTAACTAAATAAATTGATTTCTCTTTTTTTGTGTCCTGTTTTGCCATCATGGCTCTGGGAATAGATGTCCCAAAGCTAGCTGAGAGAACAACAGGTTTGCTTGCACAAGCAAACCATTGACTGTTGCTCTAAGGTTCCACTGTGTACTTGTATATGAAACTTTATTTGAAATTATTTAGGGAGTAAAATAATATAACAGACACTGAGACAGAAAGGGATGTGAGAAAGAATGCGGAGAGAAGAACGAAGGGGAGAGAAAGAGAGAGATAGACAGGAATGAGTGCATGAAAAGAGAGAAAATAAAACAAAACAACAATATAGACTACACAGGAAATATATAGTAACACCGACAAGTCTGCTTCTAAAACTGTATGACATGAAAGGAACAAAAAACAGAACATAACAGCAAAATGAAGACAGCAGCCAACCAAAGTATAAAAAAATGTTTCTAGAGCAGCAGGTTTCCCTTAGATATACATGTGTGGGGAAGGCATAACCTTTGGGGATACACATCATTTTTCAGGGTGGTATATATCTGTAGCTGCAGCTTAGTATGTAGTAGTAATGTGTATGTCTGTGAATGCCTGGAACAAACTCCCATAGTATGTATGCAGAGGCATGTCTGCATAAATTGATTTCTGACGCAGAGTCTTATGAGGAGTTCTGTTTGTCAGGTTAGACAGGACAAAAGGCTGCAGTCAGGTCCCAAAAGCTGCTATTATAGCCTTAAATATGTGAAGTTTTATGGCGTTTACACTTTAAAACTGTCTTATAAAACCTTCAAAGCAAAAGGAAGTTTGTGTTCATGAAAAATGGAAAGATGAGTTCCATAAGAACGCATCTCAGACACGCACATTGTCTAAAAATTCAGGTTCAGGTTGCATGCATTTATCTCAGAATGTTAAACCTTTAAATCCTGAAATACACTGAATAAAAGTTTTTTTTCACTTTCTTTTACCACATATTATGGTAAATTATTGTTTTTTTTTAAAGGCCAAATGCGACAAAATGCCCAAAGGGATACACAAGTCAAAAAGGTTGGGCAACACTGCTGCTGGCGGTTCCTTTGCTAAAGACCTTCTGCTTATCTCAATGAGAGCCTCACCCAGAGGGGAAAATAATTCACTTAAGCTGCTAAATCTTGCCTTTTTTTTTTATCTCCACACAGAAATTGCTGTCAGCAGGAGATGGTAACACGCTTAATGTTCCTGCTCCTCAGAGAAGAGCAAAGTCTCTGGATCGCCGGACATCAGACATGGCCATGACGGTAAAATGTTGGACAGGTTGCTTTATTAGAGTGTCTGTAAGAGGCGGCTGGTCTGGATGAGGTTTATCTGATGTGTTCTCATATTTAGAATCCCAGAGGCTGAGATCTCAATCAGAATGTCTTCATTTCTGCCCTTCAACACTAGAAAAGGTTTCTTTGCCCGATTTACTGATACAGTTTCTCATCTCTTATTTCATCTTTTTTCAATTTATTTAAAAAAGGTGTGTGTCCGCTACGAGCCACCATGTACAGAAAGTTAAGCTCTTTCTCTTCTCGGCTATTAGCTGATCAGATCTCACGTTTTGCCTCCTTCTGATGCATTTTAAAAAGAGATTTTTTTTTTTTTTTTGTTAAGAATAAATCAGAAAAACAACCACAAAGCCCAGTTTGTTCCCATTAATGCTTCTGGCAAATGTCTGCTGGACCCCGTCTACTGCAGTGCTTAAAGCTCATAACAGGACCTTAGCCTCTGATTTTCACCACACAAAATTATTATTTTTTTTTTCTTTTTTTCTTTTTTATTAAACTCTCTGCATTTGAGCAGTGGGCTGCCATTGTGCGGCGCTCAGGGACCCAGAGGGGCCGTGTGGGGAGTGGCGCAGTGGAAACCTCTGGATTTCAAGTGCAATGCCTAAACCACTAGGCCGCCACTCCTTGATGTCTCTATTGACACTCAGATATTTCTTTGCAGCAGCTCTCCCCATGCATCAGTACTTGGAAAGTTGTCAGCTCAGCTTAAAGTTTATTTACTGAAAAATAATAATTTTGCCAAAGTGTTGAATAAGTTAATAAAACGATAATTATTAATGTAACACGGACGGAGAAAAGATGGCGGAATCCGGTATTAGCCATTAAGCAATTTATCTTTTCCAAATATTAAATATTAAATAAGGAATGTCCCAAAATTGCTGATTTTCTTCCACGCATAATATGCAGGATGGCTGAGCCTATTCGGGCCATTTTCTTTCTAATTTCAAGGCTCTAAATATGTTTTTAGGGTGGATTTTATTTGATTACCAAAGTCCCTGATTTACAACCTGATTTTAATGAATCTAAAATCTTTTCTTGAGAAGGAGCTGGTCATAAAAAACTGACAGGAGCATTTTGGAATTAGTCTTAGTTTCAGGAAAAGGTGGAAGGTTCCTCCAGACTGGACAGCTAACTGCTCTACAATCTTTAGATCTGGATATCCATAATAATTATTGTCTCTTTTGATAATGGTTAATTATTGCCTCCATCTCTGGCTTAAAGCTTCATCTTTTTTATGACCTCTATTAAACTGTTAGTAACTCATCCAATATGCTTATTTAAATGGACCACAACCGAACCAGTTTGCACCTTTTGTCATTGCACACGTGTCTTTGTAGATCACCTGCAACATGCCCACTTATGGCATAAGCATTGTCTACTTTTTGTCAATGCAATTTATTTTCATTTGAAATCTTTGAAGATTAGGAAAATAAATACTGAAAGCTTTTTAATGTATTCTCATTTTTATTTAAACTTGTTTTCTTCATCTTTCCAGCCAGATTTATTGAATTTCAAGAAAGGCTGGATGATGAAGCTTGATGAAGATGATGAGGAGGTAAATTCAGAAAAAAAAAATACAAATTTCAGTTGTCCTGATAAAGGTTTCCACAGTGATGGAGCTTTTTGGATGTCCTTTGCTTCCCTCTAGTGGAAGAAATACTGGTTTGTTCTGTCAATGACCAGTTTGAGATACTACAAGGACTCATTAGCAGAGGAGGTACGTTCATGTTAGAGCAGAAACAACCAATAATCCAAAGTATTTAAGACCTAAAAGTGTCTCTTTTCATTTCAGTCTTCAAACCTTGAAGGAGAAATCGACCTAACAAAGTGTTACAGCGTGTCCGAGTATCGGGTCCAGAGAAACTACGGCTTTCAGATCCACGTAAGGCTACGCTATGATGGGCTATAAACACAAGAGTCCAAAGTGAAGCTGTTGCTGAGGAGTATAAATGTCCTCTTTGAATCTCATAGACTCAGAGGTCGGTCTACACGCTGTCTGCCATGACTGCAGGAATACGCAGGAACTGGATCCAAGCCCTGATGAAGAACGTGCATCCAGCCAAGGCACCAGACGTAACCGAGTGAGCTCTCAACCTTTGTGTTACGCCGTCTTTGTGTCGGTCCAATTCCAACATTCACCTTAATAAGAGAGAAACAACGATGCCTCCCTCCTTAAGCTCACTGGTTTTTTTACTTGCAACTAGGAGTTCAACTGATATAGGGAGACCTAGGAACACTTTTAATGTTGTAGGTCTATGGCTTAAAGCTTTAATGATTACCAAACATTAACAATCGTGGTAACAGTTTTCCAAAACTATGTTAATAAATGATTCATGTTGTGTAAAATAAAAATAAAAAAACAATGTTTATAATCCTCTGCTTTAATCACAGAATGAAAAACAAAGTTAAAGGAATCGATTGTCCTTAAAGTAGAAATGTTTTCTATATTTAATCTGGTTAAAGTACCAACTTTCTCAACTTTCTGTGCATCATTTCTCTAGCCTCTGTATTCTGCCTTCCGTAAAGATATCAGCTCTTCTCACCACCTTTCTGTTCCATATCCTCAGCTTACCTGGCCGCCACATTCCCTCCAGCCCGCCTGAGGTCATCCCCAAGCCAGATGTGACGCAGGACTCTGCAACCAACAACGTTCCTGCAATTAAAGACCATCCCCCCAAATCCAGGAGCGTTCTGGAAAGACAGAACGAAGCTGAGAACCAGGCGACGGCAAACACAGACTACTCTCCAGAGCTGGGTGATCTGGAGAGACGGAGGAGGAGGGAGGAGAGGAGGAAGAGGTACGAGAGCTTGTTGGGCTTCCCTCTGGGTAAAGGGGAGACCCAGAAAGCAGAAGACGGCGCCGTGAAGGCCCTGAGTCCAAAGTCCCAGAGGAAAATGGAGGAGAAGATAGCAGAGTGCTGGAGGCAGGTGGAGAGCTCCAGGCTGAGACCAGAGAGGACGGTTATGCTGTCTGCTGAGGACAGGGATACTCTGGAGGTGGAGAAGCAGCTGCAGGGCTGCAGGAAGGTGGTGAGTGGAAGCTCAGTGTACCTAGCTGTATAAAGTGTAGCATGGTGCTTTAGGTACTTCCTTCTGATTGGTTCAGCTTTTCTGATCGCCAGTTTACCATCTAGATGGAGCCCAGATTTAAACCTGAGCTACTGTGTTAGCAAATGTTGAAAAGTTAAATCATTCATGATACGCTAACGTGCTGTCCGATGTTAAGTCTCTCTGAGGGACCGACCTGCACAACATTAAAAAGATCAGATATGTTTAAGATGTGATCCTATTTCTCCTCTTCTGACTTTTCCTTCATTATTGCTGCGTCTTGATTGTATAATTTCTGCTGTTGGAGGTCGATGAGCTGAAATCCCAGCTGGCCGATTCGGAGCGCCACAGACTCCAACTGGAAGCTCAGCTCAGAGCAGCCGGATTGTGTCTGAAACAGGTCAGTAGATACAGAACCCTGTCACTTTCTGTTATAGAATAGAAAATCCCTTTAATGTACCACAATGGGGAAATGTTGGTGTTACAGCAGCGAAAGGTTATAGCAAAAGTGGTCACACAATGTGGACCTTAAAAAGTGTATAAAAATAACAGAATAATTAACAGAGTTGAGAAAATAAGCAAATAAATACTGTACTGCACAGTTTTTTTTTACAAATATAAATACTGCACAGTCATTTGAAGAATAAATAATCATAAAAAGCTGTGGACATTTTTACAGTAATGGATTTGTTAAAATAGCAGCAACATCAGAGATGTGCAAAAAAATGACAGCAGCAGGTTATTTAAATGACTAAGAGAGAAACTGAAAAAATCAGCATGAATGTAAAAACGTATTGAAGTTGTTGGAAACATTGGTGGTTATAAAGTTGCTGGGAGGAAGGATCTGTGATAACGCTCCCTGGTGCATTTAAGGTGCAGCAGTCTGTCACTGAAGGAGCTGTCCATTTCAGCACCAGCTGAACCAGCATGGGGGGGAGACATTATCCAACAGAGATTTTAATCTAGTTAGAATCCTTTTGTTTCCCACAGATGCAGATGCAGATCATGTTACTTTGCTGAATTTTATTTGTGTGATTATTCTGTTGAGGGAGGCGGTTGATAAATAGTTGTCAAAGGGTTTTTATATAAATGCAAAAATAAAACATTTTGCTTACATTCAGCCAAACCTCATTTTGCTGCAGCTGCAACTTTGAGTTGTTTAGTATCGTCTCCTTGATCTTCACACATCTGGAAACTAAAATGTTTGCTTAATATTTCAAAGTGAGTCGGCTTAGATGGAAATCATCTGTGGTCATCATTCATATCATCTTATCTCGCTTTGTTCACTGGATATAGATCTTGACTTTCACTGGTCCGCTCTGACTCATTATTGCGCCCTGATCTAAACTACACCACTTTCTTCTGGCTGTATGTTGAGGGTCATCGTCTGCTGGAGAGGGAAGCTTCACCCAAGTTTAAAGTTTTCTTTTACTCCAGGACTGTCCTCTATTTAGCTCAACAAAAGAAAACAAATCTACACAGCATGATGCTGCCACCACCGTGGCATAGCTCTGAGTATAAATATATTTATAGCTCTGAGTATAAATATATATCATCAAATTTGGTCTCCATCCATCCTTTGTCCATTTTTGAGACAATGGATTGAACAAGCCTCAGGATATTGTTTTATGATCTAATCCTGCTTTTAAACCTCCACAACTTTCTCCCCGACCATCTGCTGGGTCCCTTGGTCCTAAAAATGCTTTTTTATTTTTTATCTTCTGTAACAAACCTCAGAGGCCTTTGCATTCCGACATTAAATCTCTCAGACGTTATTCAATCTAAAGATGATAGCTGCTAGTTTAAGGTTAATTCTAAACCAAACATGTAATTTACCTGTTCATCAGACAAGCAGAAACCTCCACATATCTTCTGAGCTCCTTTTGCTTCCTTAAGTCGCCACCTACTTTCAGAAATGTGAGCGATGCTCACCTGCAGTTTGCTTCTTTTTTGGGTTGAATCTGAGAAATTTAAAGCTGAGGAGAAACTATTTCTCAGCTCTGTCATGGAGCTACTAGGATCTGGAAACATCTGAGCTCCAAGTCACCTGACTTCAAACTACTATTGAGTTCAAACTGCTATTCCTATTGGTGCAGAATCCATTCATGTTGTTAACAAGAAGTAAATCTTAATGCATTTTGGACCTGTCAGCCATATTTAAAAGAAATTTATTTATATACTTCATTTTTCAATTTATCAGTCAAATCAATATTTCTATTCTGTATATCTCTACATGTCCTATGGATTTATTATTTTTTTTTAATGATTTTTTTTATAGAAACTTAAGTTACTATAGACCTATTAATTAACCAAATAACTGAAATTGGTTAACCTGGATTTTTTTTAAAGGATATTAGAGTAAATGGGTTGAATATTAATACATGCTTTAGTTTTTAGAATTTGTAATTATTTTAATTTTCCAATGAAACTTTATTTGTATTGATCTGTCTTTGCAAATTCCAGTTTTAACATGAACAAATGCAGGAAAGTCTATAAGATGTGAAAGACTTATATCCACATTAAATCAGTTTTTTATGTCTAACTCTGCTATGGATCAATGTTAATATGTCTTTGAAAAATTAGTAAAATATTCCTGCTTTCTATCTGAGTTTCTCCTTTCCTTCGGTTTTTCTCCAGCAGGACCCTTCGATCTTATCTGAAGCAGTCTTCCTCCCAGCAGATCTACATTTAAAGCCGCTAACAGACATAAATGGTTTGGATCGATTGTGTCAGAGGGAACCACATGCTAAATCACCTTCATTAGGATCAGACTGTGATTCCCAACAGTTTTTGGTACCAGAAAAACCTGAAGGGAGAGACATCCGCGAGAGCCCTGTTGCTACAGACCAGTCTGTAATGAAGAGGCTTTCCCAAGAGGTTGAGCTGCTCACCAGTCAGAACCAGGCTCTCAACCAACGCAACCAGGAGATGGTAAACCAGCTGACTGAGGCAGACCGTGAGATCGAGAGGCTGAAGGTAGAGCTGGGCAGCCGATACACGGAGCCCCATCACCTTCCTGAGGTGGAACAACAGGAGAAGATGAAGCTGGAAGACTTGGAGAGGCAGCTGAGTCTGAGGAACCAGGAGCTCCTGGAGGCTCAGATGCTGATCACCTCTTTGGAGGAAAACCTGAAGGAGACGGAGGCACTGCTGCAACTAAAAAATACAGCAGAAACAAACAGATTAGCAGAAGAAGAAAACAAACACAGGGCAGAAAAGGCAGAGCTGCTTCAGCGTCTGGATGCTACAGAGGCCAAAGTGATGGAGCTGCAGAGGCAGCTGGAAGAGTCGGAGCTGACCCGCAGGCAGCTGGAGAACCACAACATGGAGCTGAAAGAAACAGGAGAACTTTATCTGCAAAGAGCTTCAGAGGCCGAGGCAGACATCAGGAGGCTGGCTGAGGAGAAAGCGGAAGAAGAAGAAGAAGACAGGAGCCGGATTGTTCCTGCTGAAGAAAAGATCCAGCAAGTGATAGAAGGAGCAGTAATGAGGCAGAAAGCTTTAAGGACACTACTGCAGCTTATCGAAAGTTTTGACTTCAACGGAGAACCAGAGGAAGAGGAGGGGAGTGCCGGCATGGTGATGCAGCTGCGGTGGGAGGAAACATTTTGGAGATCTCTCCTGGATAAACTGAGGGACGATCGGCCTCAGCTGAAGAACCCGATAGGAGAGCTTCTGTGTGAGGTGGTGGAAGGGTTGATGTTGGAGGATCAGATGGTGCTGGAAGGCCTACAGCTGCTTCTTCATCCGGAGGAGATGAGAGGCAGGGAAGCAGGGACATGTGAGAGCAAAGCTTTGGACGATGGAAACTTTATCTGGGAAAGTTCTGCACCTTCTGAAACCAGAACAGAGGAGGGAAGCTGTAGGTCTGGTTTTAAAGATCTTCTGAAGAATCTGGAGGCTGTTACACAGACCAAGATCTCCTCACTACACCTCCTGGCCTCCTCCTCCTCCTCTGGAAGCAGCTCTGCTCTCGACAGACTGCTGCCGGCAGCTGATAGACTCTATGATTTTTACTCATCTCCCCATCCTGCGTCAGTTTCTTTCATTCACTCTGCAGCCACTCAAGCGTTCTGCTGCTGCCTTCTACGCAGGCTTCAGTCCAAATACGAGAGGAGAAGATGTTCCAGCTGTGTCAGCCTCACAGAGGAAAACGAAGAGCTGAAAACAAGACTGTCGATCCTGGAGGAAGCGTCTGTCTCAGATAGTCCCAGGATGAGCACAGGCTGCCAGACTGATGAAAGATCCTCAACGTTTACAGACACAGAGCTACAGAGTTCAGGAGAGCGTGATGTGGAGGAGACGTCTGACATGGAGCTGACTGAGAGCGAAATCCCTCTGACCGCACTGCAAACGGTCGCAGCATCAGAAGAAAGAGATGAGGAGGAAGCTGGCCGGCAGTCACAGCGGCTCTCTGAACTCAAGCTAAAAGTGGAAGAGCTGGAGGAACAGCTGCGTGTCTCAGGAGAGAAGCTGAGGGAGGATTCTGAGGAGAAGATGAGAAATCTGCAGGAGCAGCATGAGAGGGAGATAGAAAAGCTGAAGGTAGGCGTTTCCCTTTTGGAGGTGCAGGGTTTCCATACGGTTCTCTGTGGTTGACTTTTCTTTCCAAAACCTGGATCAGGAGGACATGTCTGCTGTGAACGCAAACATGGTAGGCCTCCCTTCAGCTTCTTAGCCAGCGCTTAGCTTGTAGAGAGAGGGAGGAAATGGTTTTGCTTGTGTGATACTTTGCAGAAATCAGCTTCAGGGCTGAAACAATTAATCCGATTAATTGATCAATGAAATAATCGTCAACTAATTTAGTAATCGATTAATCATTAACTGGAATATAGAGACTGTAAAACATGCCTTTAGCTGACAGAGCGACCCAGAGCAGTAATTATACCCAAACTGTAAAAAAATAAACATTTTAAATTAAGAGAAAAAATAAAATTTGTTTAAGATTTATTGTCAACTATGTTTGTACTTACAAGGAATTTGACTTGGTGTTTATGGTGCAGAGAAATTAGATATTTATACAGGATACAGAATCTATAGTTATATACAATATAAAACACACAATATACTATATACCAGAGGTCTTCAACAGGGGGTCCGTGACCCCTAGGGGGTCCACAGAGGTACTGCATGGGGGTCGCGAAAGTTTTGGTCAATTAGACTTTTTTTATATTCCCCCCTGCAATTTTTCCCAGTAATTGAAATATCTTTAAATACACTTTGTCATGAATTCAACACACTGTAGTAAACAGATAAATGGAGGCAGAGGATCCCAGGGAGGGATTACTTTAGTTACATTACTCAATCTGTAACAGAGTGACTATAGGACCAGTTTGATAGAACACAATTTCATACAATATATATAATTAGGGGGTCCCCGCTCCATCTGCCATCAGTTTGGGGTCCTTAGCCTGGAAGACGTTGAAGACCCCTGCTATATACAATATATAGTATATAGCTATATACTATATACAATATATAGTATATAGCTATATACAATATACAATATATAGTATATAGCTATATACAATATATAGTATATAGCTATATACTATATACACATTAGGCTGTGCGTTAATGGTCTATCCAGAACTCCTCAAGTGGATAAGTTTGGGTTTCACCTGCTTTAATTTCAGAAAAAAAGTCCTTTGTAAGGAATCAGAATATTAATCCGACAGATCAATCGATTTGCAAAATAATCATTAGTTGCTCTAATCAACTTACATTAAATAAGCTGGAGCAATAACTTAAATATATGCTAAGAGAATAAAGGCCTAAATTTAAAGAGGGATTTTAAAAAATGCTGATTACAAATAGTTTATTTTCATAAAGCTGTTTAGATTCAACTTTTTCAATTATTTTTTTCAGCAAATCTTTTTTTCATAGGCTGGAATTTTAGTGTTTGAAAGGTTAAAGGTTAAAGTGGAGGATGTTCTTTTTCAGTGTGGATCATCAAAATAAGTGGCCCTTCTAACTGTCAATCATTCTGGTGATGTGTATGTAAGGTTTTCACTTACCGATGGAGAGTCTGAAATAGTGGAAAAACAGCTAATCTTTTGGAAAGTAAGCTTGTATGAGAGATTCAAACAGCAACTTTTAAACAGAGTGCACAAGGGGAAAGGGGCTTGTTCACGCGTTTAATAGACGTTCCCTCTCTGGAGAGGGTAGAGGGTTGTTCATGTGCATTTTGTTTTTAAAGTGGAGAGGGCGGGTCTTACCAAAAAATTCACGAAAATCCTCCACTTTACCTTTAAGGGAAAATTTGATTTCTGTGAAAATGAATTAAATGTTCATCTGCTGCCGTACAGCAGAGATTAAAAACCACAGAAACATTGATCAGGGTTTTGTGGATAATTTCTGATCTCCAGTTTCTGTGAAGCCTTCGTCTGCAGAGACCAGCTTAGCTCTGTATTTACCTTCTATATATATATGTGTGTGTGTGTGTGTGAGCATTGGTGAATTAAGTTTTCCCCTGCTGGTCTCCACTTGATCCAGATTAAATATCAGGCCTTTAGACTGACCTGAACTGGAGTGTGTTTGTGTTTCCAGGCCACATGTGAGCGCGGTCTGGTCGCCATGGAGGACTGTCATGAGAGGGTGGTGGAGGAGCTGCAGCGTCTGCACCAGCAGGAGGTGGAGCGCCTCCTGCTGGAAAGGGAGAGACTGCTGGAGGAGGAGAGCTCAGCCACTGCCACCGGTGAGATATCTTTGGACTTAAACCTGAAAATCACAATCCATTCTCAAATAACCCTCCCTCTCTTCCTTCTCCTCCTGCAGCAATAGAAGCGATCATGAACGCTCACCGTGAGGAGCTACAGAGAGAGATCCAGAGAACCCAGGCGGAGAACTCTGATGGAAACATTCAGCTGGAGGAGATCCACAGGCAGCACAGGTAGCTGCTCTCCTAATTTACAGAGGAGCAAAAACGCATCAGACTGGGAGAAGGCTGAGGGACTGAACTTGCTGTCAGAGTTAATTTGATTAAAATAAACAGTTTTGTTCAGAGAACTTTGAGATGGGAAGAAAAACCTCCCAAGTTCTCATCCTAAAAACCTTTAAACTCAAACTTATTTCCTTCAGGAAGTCAAAAGTCTTTTTTCAGTTGCCAGTAAAAAGCTCAATAATCTTTAAAATCTGGTGAAGATTTTCAGTCATCCAGGTCATAGTCATTCCAAAAAAGTTAAAAAAAAAAAAACAATCTACTGGACTTTGTTTCCAAGTTTGAAGACGTTTCGCTTCCGTCCAGGAAGCTTTTTCAATTAAAAATATCAGAATTATCGTTGAGTTTGAGGCTCTATAGGGTGGACCAAAAACACAGCCTTGTTTTGGCCTAGAAAACATGCAAGTTTAACC
>NW_015150805.1:0-12841 GCF_000732505.1 Cyprinodon variegatus
CAGTTTCTGATAGGGACAGCTAAGCATCCACATGATGCAACACATAGACCCATGAGCTAC
Source organism: Cyprinodon variegatus (assembly GCF_000732505.1). Classification (NCBI taxonomy): domain Eukaryota; kingdom Metazoa; phylum Chordata; class Actinopteri; order Cyprinodontiformes; family Cyprinodontidae; genus Cyprinodon; species Cyprinodon variegatus. The sequence continues at coordinate 61 of NW_015150805.1, forward strand.
GGTATAAGAAGTAGGTGATGACCTACATCGGGGCTCAAACTTTGCCGGACGCTCGCGGACGTGATTTTTGAGACCACAGCTGTGCAAGCTCTAAGCATTTTTCTCTGTCCTGTAACAACCTGATCTGGAATAAACTCTGTCATTTTTTACTCCTGTTTTATAGTCCTTTTTATATGGTTTTACCCAGTTTGAGTTAAGAGTAGTAAAAAACTTGCTCCCAGGAAAAGAACAGGTGAGAAGGCCCCCGGGGTGCTACAGCCTTTTCTTCCAAGGGGACAAATCCTTCTCATTTTAACACTTTGCAAGCCAATCCACCATAGAGATTCAGTGGTCACTGAACTCGGATGTGGTGATTTTGGCAGTGTTTGCTGACCAAAATTATTATCAAGTCTTTGTTTAATACCTAAATATGCTCATTATTATTATTTTTTTTTCATGTGATTTAACACAGAAAGAAATTGGAACCAAGGTAATCAAATTATCCAGTAAGACTCTATAAGCCCCTCAGGTGTTCTAAGCATGACTTCTTAATTTTTTAGGCGTGTGTACTAAATAGTGTTGCACCGATAACGTTACCAGTATTGGGTGGGGCCCGATACTGAACTAAAATGGCAGTATCGCTGAGTACTGACAGATAGGGCACCAATAACCAATAGTTGAATAAACTTTTGAGAGCCAAAAGTTTATTCAACTATTGTCACCCATTCCATCTAGGCAATAAAAAGTTCTACTGGATTCACTTTGCATTAGTCTGCTTTCCTGATTCACAAAGGTAGGCAGCAACTGGGAAAAGCCAGGGTGGTAATTATTTTACATCCAAGTAGTAAGCAGTTATTCATATATACACACACACATTAATTTCAAACAGATGGTATCGGTATGGTATCATAATCAGCCAATATTCCACAGCCAGGTATCGGGGCCAAAACAATAGCATCACTAGTAAAAATGCTGCTGGAAAATAAAAACAGCTTCTCCACAAAGCTCTTTTAGCAGAGGAAACTTAAAGAAAGAAACACTATTTATCTATAATAGACTAACATCAGCCTGGTACATGGTTAATCAAATCACTGACTGGTAAAATCACACCCATAGAAATCAGCATCTCAGATCTTTTATTGCAAATATAATTTTAAAAATCCTTTAATCTGAAAAGTGAAATATGAATTACTGATTAAAACTCCAGTTCTTGTTTTTTTTTTTTTTTCCTCTTCTTGAACCAACGTAGCATATTTCTGACATGTTCACATAAATAGTATAATGGAGGTTTTCCCATATCTTGAATATGTTTCTATGGCTCTATAGCCACAGTCAGTGCCTTCTGAATCTCACTTAAACCCTCAAATTAAAATAAATATATTTTTTTTCTAAATCTAGAGTCAGTTCAGAATGAATTGCATCTCAAAAAGCTTCTTAATTCTTTATCTTTCTAATTTGATCCTAGCTTTTAAACAATGCAATCAAGTTTTGCAATGTTTAAAACGTTTATCATGCAGTATCACCAACTGTTCATTAGGGTCCCAAATAGCATATACCAACTGATATGGTTTCCTGATTATTAGACGGAGGCTTTGGTGATAATCTCTGTTGTTTCTATGTCTTTTCCTGCCACATTATTTCACTGTAAAGATTGATGAAAAAATGAAATATAATAATTTCCAATATTATAGGTGGATGCAGCACTCTGTGAACAGCCACCTTCTTCAGCTATGACCTTGAGTGACCTTACCTGCCTCCTTGTGGAGGATGTCAATAACTGTCTGCTGGACAGCTGTCAAGTTAGCAGGCCTCCGCATGATTGTCTAGCCATAGACATATGATGGCATCAACTTATTATTTTTGCATTAAAAATGACGCCATACTATTCAGACTCTTGAGTTCCACAGTCATGGGATTATTGAGATATACTTGTATAACCAATTTAATCAGTTACTAACTACTGAGAACTGGATGTGAAATAAAGTGTTCTGACTGTGTAGTATTCCCAGTATTACTCTCCTCTGGTCACAACTCTTGTTGAAAAGGTTTTTTTTAATCCTTGGGGGAGGGGAAGACATTGCTATTATACACTGATGGAATATTAGAAGTGTTGATATACTGTTTTGCCAAGATAAATAAAATGTTCACTTAATACTTTTCCACTTCTATTTAATATTGTTAAAGTTTTCTTATCTTGTATTATTTCAGCCCTGTTTCATACCTCCAAGCTTCTCTAGCTCTCTGCCACAGCATAGTGCCTCCTCCTCAGGCACATCACCAGTCAGACCCCCCTCTCCAAGCTGGACTCTGGTTCACTGCAAAACAAATTTTTAATTCAGCCATTTATAAGTGTCCTGCTGCACCCTCAGCTCCCCTTCAAAATATCTTTCATCTACCTGCATCCTTTGGGACCATTTTCTCCACTCCTCCTGCCCACCTAAAAGGGCCACCTCTGGAAAAACCTGCCAAGGAAAGTGTAGGGAGAAGAAAGGGCTGGCAGGAGCGAGCTCATGGGTCTGCAACATAAGGCTCCAGAGCTGTGCACTTCGGATCATCTACAATTTTTAGGTTCTCTTGGGTTTTGAAGTTTTTTGGGTGGTACTGAGCTTCCTGTCACAGAGAGGATGTTTGCTGGTGGCTAGACCGAACCATGTTGCTGCACACCTTTCTCACTCAAGATGACTAGTGCGTACATAAGGAGGCTAAGGATCATCTCTCTTCGCTGGATGATTACCCCTGATGACAACCAGTGAACCTCAGTTTGTCTCTGATCTTCATGGAAAAGGTCTTACCTGCATGCAGCAGTTGTCAGTCTTCATCGCCTGCCCGCTCTCCAGCACAACGCCTCTTGCAGGTACCAATGTTCTCAGATCTCACTCACATTCTCCTGGACCTCTGGGCTACAGTCTGCCACTCCGGCTGAATCGAACCCTTACAAATCCATGCTACCTCAACAGTTGGTAAGGAATACACTTTTTATTTAGAAAAGAACAGTCCTTTAACTTTTGTAACAAGCACATCATTATGACAAAATAACACAAACACATTTCACTGATGTTGTAATTTTTCTAATACATTTTCACTTGTTCCGTAATTATCTGTCCTCGCTTGGTGAAGGGAGCCTCCAAACTCTCTGTCTGAAAGCTGCCCCAGCAAAGAACACGCGCGGTCCTGTGAGTGACGGACAGGGCTTGATCCCACTGGGTCATTTTGTCTTGTAGAGATCTGCTGGCTCTTCTTAAGCTCTGTGGACGGTGAGGATGTCAGAGAGCTGAAGGCTGTGTGATACTGAAGTTGTCCACTGGGACTTGTGGAAGAATGAATTTGTGTCTGGGGACTGCCAAGATTTTGTGAGCCTGTTAGAAAATTCCTTGGAAGATGAGAATGACCACAATTTATTGTAGAACATACTGGATTAGTGTTATCTTTTGAGGGGTTAGATGTATTGTAGACACCTTGTTGGCTCTGGCAGATCACTGGGAAGTTGCTGAAAGCTGAGTTAATGCCAAGGAGGGATGAACCAACAAGGTTTTGAGGATGGGTTGCATAAGGGGAGCTGGGGGTGACTGTGGGTATTTGAAATGGACTATACTGGCTCTGCAGCCTATCAGCTGTTCCATCTCGGTCAGAGCAGCATACATGCAAGGCGGACACAGAGCTTGAAGAATGCAGCAAAGTTGGAGCTCTGCTGTGTGACTGCATTCCACCGCAGTCCCATGCATTTCTACCTGGGTAGCTAATCGTTTCATGACGTAGGTGTAGCTCATTAGATGAATCTAAAGAAACATGAGGCTGCCAGTTGCTGGAACTTGTGGACCCAGAAGGAGAGACATGATGAAGCATGGGCATATTTGACTGCAGGAAATGCATTATGTCATGGAGCTCCTTCACCAGATTGGAGACTTCCTCATTTAAGGTGTTTACCTAAAGAAACAAAGACAATTCAGACATTGAGTAAAAGCTAAACCCTGGTTAAACGATAAACCTGTTTGGTTTAAAAAACACTTTTAAAGTTTTTATCAAGTTTTGCTTTAATTTTTAGTCTACCAATATAATAGGTTGACTAGGGACTCTGAATTGAGTGTGTGGATGTGCTTGGTTTTATGTCTACGTGTTGCCCTGTGATTATGATTGGCTGGCGACTTCATGTGGTTGTACGCTAGCTTTCACCCTATAGGGCAGATTAGACCTCTGTACCCGCACACATCAAAAGTCGCTTGGGTCTGGCCGCAAACCAGTTTTGCTGCTATGCTTCTGCACCGTCGGTCTGGAATTTCTAGGGACGCACAGCAGTTTCCCACCAAAGTGCAAGGGGGAGCCTAGTTGAGAACTCACAAGAACTTCGGCAGATGGTCACAACAACTTCACTTTGGCAGAGACCTTTCCATTTGTCTGAGGCATCGTACAAGTGGTTGTAGTTCCAAACCTCCTCGATCAACCTTTCGTTGTAGTTGTCCATTGTAGTTGTTCCTCGGTTTTTAAAAATGGTGCGCCCCGGCACCGAATCGAGAAGGACAACCACACAGACAGCCAGAAAGACATACCAAGGACTAATGACAGCTGCTTTTTGTCAGCGCGGGTTTTGCGACCATCCAACGCATAGTCAGGATTTTCTAGAGGTGCACGACGACGGTTGCAGAACCTCTGCGCGGAGGGCGAGGTCGTGCACAATGTGACTGATGTGACGCTTGCAGAGGCTATGTGTCAGAAGCATAAATTGGCCTTAAGACTTCTGAAGATAGGCAGTAGCCCCTGTGACCCTGAAAGATAAGTGGCAGAAGATGGACGGATAGATGGATAGAGGGTTCAGTTCTGGTCAAATTTTACCACACTTTTTTTCAAGAATTTTGTCTGTCATATTAATATCCAAACAGAATTTGTGAAAGTTCTTTTTTCTACATTGTGACAAAATGTAGAAAGGTTTAAGGGTCAATAATACTTCAGTTGGACACTGTATATTATGTCTTTGAGGCCAAAACAGAGTGGGCAATATATGTTTATATATTTATAAAGGGTGACAAACTATGGGTGAGTTGTTTTTTTTTTATCATAGGTAGAAACAGGAATTTCCAAGTCCTTCTTCAAATCAATTGAAAAAAATAAAGTGTTTTACTTAGGAAAGTCATAAGGTGGGAAGATTTAATGAAACCTTCAACAAGTTTGTATAACCTGGACTACATTATAAAATACCTTAGACCATGGTGTTAAATCAATTATCAAATAGCAGCACATACTCAAACATTTCAATTAATTAATAATTAGTTGTTTCTACCAAAGCACTTTAGCTTTAAAATTATCCAAATAGACATAATGGGAACAAAGCACTAAGCTCCTATAGACAAGAACTGCTAAACCGGCATAATATATAAAGTTATAAAGATTGCATTTAGATTCTGATTACATTTGAGAATAGTATTGCATTTATAGTAGAGAAGAGACAGTGCTTCATGTGTTAGTTTTATTCTCACCTCTTTATTTAATTGGGTCATGTTCCGTTTCATGTCTTCTGTCTCAGTTAACAGGTTTCCATTCATCTGTAATTCTTCTAAAAAAAGATATAAAGGAAAATGTTTAATAACCTGGGATCATTGCCTTTAAAACCTACAATGCACTTTAATCTGGATGTAACTGGGAGGTTTAAATATTGGCAGAAATTAATACAAGAAGTAACATTCATAAAAACTCTCACATCTCATCCTCATGTTACTCTTTTCATTAAACTGCTTTAAACATTTCCTACTATAAATAAAATCTCAGTCAGTGTGTTTTAAAGTTTACCTGACACATTTGTTTGCCTCTTATCCTGCTCTATATTGAAAGGAAATGTGGAGCTGTTGTCTTCGATTCCATCCACAACTCTGCCGAGGAAACAAATGGATGTTACATCATTTCAAAAAGTGCAAAAAGGATGTGTAAAAATAGAGTGAAATAAATTACCTTGGGCTCAGGTTTAAAGGGCTAGCACAAGACAAAGAAGGAAGCATTAACTTGGACGGCCAATGACTTAAAACTGATTCTTTTTTGAGGCTGAGAGAATGGGATGGGGAGAACTCGTTAAAGGATTGAGGAGAGACGATGCAGCCTTGGCGTTGAGGAGCAGGCGACCGAAATGGATGGATGTGTTGCAGCTCCTGCCCTAAAGTACTGAGACGGGAACTTTGAACAGGACTGCCAGAACCTTGTAGCAGAGGTGCTCTGCTCCGCCACGAATGTTTGATGTCATCCGCTTGTTCTTCATCATCTGTCTCAATGACGTAGGGTAATTTGTTATCCAAAGAGAGGTGAGCCTGCAGACAGATGGAAACTCAGTAAAATTCACTGCAGTTTTTTTTATTATTTATTTCCAATATCTGATTTAGCTTATTAGATAGTTTAAAATTTTATTAAATCCATCATTTGCAAACAGGCTTTTTTGCTATTTTGGAACCAGAGGTGTCCCAAAAATAGTATTCATACCCATTGTATTTCTTTCTAACACTGTGTTTTACTCAAAACTTATTTTACAGATATTTTATTTGAGAGATAATCACAAAGCAGTTAGTAGAAGTAATATGTTACAAATTGTCACCATTAGTGGATAGTTTTTGAGGAGCTAAATGCAGAGCTGAAGAGGCAGAGATGATTTCTTGCAAAAAATTAAAGAGGAAGTAAATACAGAACCGATTGACAAAATACTCAGGAACATGAAACTAGGCGACATTAGGGAGGAATAAACTTAATGAATGAAGAAGAGACGAGAATCCAGTCACTGCAGAGGAGGACTGTATATGCCAAACAGAACAATGAATGGATTTAATCAACTAACTGGGACAGTCAGTTGATTAAACAGTCAGCAGGTGTGGACAGAAGGAGCTAGAGGGGAGCTAAGGGAAGTGGACTTGCTCAAGGGGGCAACAGAGGGTAACCAAGACACAGTGCTCAAATACAACCAGAAGACAACTAGAATGAAACCAAATGGAAATGAAATCAAAAGAGATAATTCAAAGTATAACTGAAAAAAAAAAACTTAAACAAAACCAAAAAGTTAAGAAAAGGCAGAATGATGACACACATTATTGTTTCATAATTTACCAAAAAAAATGAAAATCTGAAAAAAAAATTTCAATCAAAATTTTATAGAGCCATTTATCATAACATTTTTTTAATACTTTTGCTTTGCACATCTATAAACAGAGAGTCATGTGGTTACAGGAGGTCTTTGAACAAAGACAGTATGAGGCGGTGGTCAGTATTTTGGACTGCTTTCACCTTCATACCAGTTTAGACCAGTTACACTGCCCTCGTTAGAGAAAAGCATCCCAAACAGGTTGATGTTACAACTCATTGCTTCATTTTAGTGTCGAAGTTTTGTTTTTAGAGAAATCTGTAGGCTAGAAAGCTAAAAGCTTGGTCTCATCTAACACAATACTTTCCCCCATATGTTTGTAAACTGCAAAAATAACTGTTCATCTTTTTTTTTTTTTTTTTTTTACTTCATATCCTTCTTCCATAAAGTTCATATTTGTAAATTGGTCAGACATATACTTTTCATTTAGACAGATTCTTGCTCTACAGCTGTGGATCTCAAACTCTTTGTGCTAAAAAGCGCTAAACATGAACAGTAATGCTGCATTTGAGCTGAGATATCATTACAACCAGAGAACTCCTGTTTACTAATCAAGTGATATCTCATCATGCAGGATGGGCGTAAAAGGTCTGGATACGGATGCAATACACATGTTTTTAGGTATTCTATCTTAGAAAAATCCTTGAAAGTAATGAATACTTTTTTCTTCAAAATAAAAATAATGTCTTACTTTTTAGTCTTATTAAGTTTTTTAGTCATAAATTTTTTTATATTGTTCCATCAAAGACTAAGGCCTCTGTTTTTTTTATAGAAGTGCTATATATATGATGCTAAATAAACCTCAATTATTGCGTTTAATTTTAGTGCAGATGTCTGTAAACACTCAAATAAAAGCAATGGAATTTTTCTATGTTTACTAGACCAGTGGAATGATTTGCAAACATATACTTATGTCATGATATTACAATTTAAAGACAGCCTTTACATTATGGAAGAGATAAACTGTGTCGATGAGCTTATATGTTTATCTTCATGGCAAACATGACCAAACAATGAGAATAAAAATATCCAAAATACCCAATGTACAATGAGTGCATCTGGGAGCTTCTGTATAATGAAATAATCCCTTTATTGTTTCAGTCCCTGCCCTCTGAAAGGTTTCAAATATCTGTTTTGTACTATGCTTTTTTGCTTTTTTATTTTTATTTTTTTTGCCATAAATAGCATGAGGCTCACTATCTTTTTATTTTACAGTGGAAATATATGTCTGCAAAGTAAATTATAGAAGTCCTGCAAACAGAAATTAGATTAGAAAAACAAAAATTACTGTAGACCCACACAAAAACAAAATACACATTAAAAAGAAAAATGTTGCAAAGAAGAAAAGCTGTAATCACAGATAAAATAGACATGTCTTGAATACACAAAACCCAAGGCAAATACATAATGATGCAAAAAAAAAAAAAAAAACACATGCAAAGGACAAAATGCTGCAAAAAGAAAATACAAATTTAGTACTGCAGATATTAAGACCAGTAGAGGGAGACAATGATCAATTCGTATTGGACCAGAACAAAGGCATTACTACAAATTCCCATTAAAGCATGAGACACTTTGCAAAAACATAAATGGGACGCTGAGATCTGTAAGGAAGAAAGAAAAGGTGAGTTTATCTTTGAATCTTATTATGCTTTTTCTAAGAGTTCCATATGAGTTAGTGATAGTCTTCTTTGAAAGGTGTGGAAGGACTCTATTGTGTTTAGTTTGCAGCTTTTCTTAGCTTTGGTTAGGAGTAAGATATTTCTTCTTTGCAGGATTAAAATTTTGCATGTTTATGTGTTAGTCTTATTTTTGTCTTTGCTAGTCCATTTTTTAAAGTTTGCTAATCGTAATTTTCTTTTCACAGGACTTTTTAAATTTGCAGTAAAATCACTGTTTTGCACAGCTTCTGCCACCGTACATCATCCATAGAAAGACACACATACCAGAGTTTGCCTCGGAGTCCTTGGAAATCTCTTTACTGCCTATGGATACAATAAAGACAACTCCGTATTAGTGAAATTGTTTTTAAAGCATTATAATACATATAAAGTACATACTCCCCAGCCACATCATTAGGTACAACTTTTCAGTTGATTGTTAAAATACACAGCTAGTCAGCCAGTTACAAAGAAGCCAATCAAAGCAATTGGGCATGTAGATGTTGTTAGTTATTAGGACAGACAAGGCATTCTAAGTATTTTAAGAAATGCAACCATCTCATGTTTATATTGAATGTTTCATAAGGAGTTTTGTGGATAAGCTGTCTTATTAATGTAATGGGATTATTGGAGAGTCTAGGATCTACCATCTTTGAAGCTTTGAAATTTGGAACGTTGGACTATATTTGGAAATAATAGTAGGAAATGTAACATGATGATGGAAAGTAGGTATTTTATATCCCCTTAAAAGACAAAATTAAGGAGGAGATAAATCACCTCTTTAAATTGTTGAGTACAAATACAAAACTGTGTTCTGTTTTTCATTCACAGTTTTACTCCAATTGATCTACAAAATAGAGCAAAACAAATTCCAACACTTGTATTAAAATCTTCCTACATTTTTTTGTTTATCTTTTTTTTTTTTCCTTAACACAACTATAAATATCACACTGGAGTAGATTAAAAATAATATTTCATTTATAGTTCACATGGCTGTGCAGCAGAGGGCGCTGTCTGTTCTGTCAATTTCCATCAAACGAATATACATAAAGGGCCCACTGCCATGCTTCCTTCAAAGGAAGCTTCTTTCTGATCCTGCCTAGGCAGACTTTCAATCCCTCAAAGGAAACATGGCAGTGAGCCCTATCTGTACTGCTGACAGCAGACTGACCAATCAGGCAGTGACCCTCTGTTCTACAGCTATGTGATGTACCCTAAAGTCACAGATTTGAGCATATCTATTCACTGATTTGCAGTTGTATTAAAGAAAAAAAGATTTAAAAAGTTGAAGGATTTTATTATGTGTTTCAATTTGTTTCCCATAATTTTTTTAGATCAACTGGAGCAAAACAGTATGCAACAAATTTTTTATATGTGACTCGCATGGCACAATTAGTATCATTGTAATCAAGAATTTGAAAATATGTAATTGTGAAAAGATATAAAAAAATCGACAAATACAAAACTCGGAAGTTATAATGCACAAATAGTTTGGTTTTTGAGCAGAGTTAAAAATTTAAGTGGTTTTAGATTTGTGACAGAAACACAGTTCAGTTTGTGTACCTGTACTCAACAATATGAGGAGGTGTAATTATGTTTTTTTATTGCAAAACTTAGAAAAAAGACCTACAGGTAGAGGATGTCTATTGTGTACCTCTTTGCAACTTTAAATGTGCAGTTATACAGTTTTAGTGCACAGATACTCATGATTCAACATGACCTTCATAGACCTTTTTACTGCTTATCTATACACATTGGACACAGACTTAGAAAACAGGTGATTACTTGGTGTTCTCAGGCATAACTCATTGTTGTAAGTCTGGCAAAAGCTTGTTTATGGTTTGTTTTTCTAGAAAGTATTTAATAAATATTACCGATGCTCTAATCAATGTTAATAAAAAGTTTGGAATGACTAAAACAATCAAATGTGTTTTTAGGATACGACCATTCACCAAAGATTCAAGAAAATCAACTTTATGGTTTCTAAGATTCTCTGAGTCTTAAAGCTTATGTTCATTAGATGATCAAAACAATTAGATAAAGGTTTTTCTAAATAACTCACAAGCTTAATGATCTTCAGTTAAATAATTTTTTCGTCTTTTAGATACTTTTAAAAATATTAAAGAAAAAACAAAAAAAGTATATTTTTTGTACAAACTTCCTTGTTTGATTTATATCAATTTAGAGCAAATTTTTTTAATTACTTAAACACAACATTGATGTTTTTGGTCTCTATCAATTTTTCTTATAAAAAGTATATTGTGTATATTTTCTTTAAAGAGGGGAGATAGAGGGATATTTTAACTTCTTCACTCCCTCTTTGAAGGAGATAAAAGCCATGCCTCCTATGCAGTGCAGCAGTGTTGCTGCCCACCGAATGACAGCTCCCTCCACATGTGCATTTGTTATTATGCGCTGTAGGATCAGCAACTAATTTTTTAGCTCTGGAGGCCAGAAAAGGGACCAGAGTAAAAGCTATAGCTGAGCTCCTCTCTGGTTCAGAGTATAGCGGTATGAACACCGTAGCAGCTCCACAGAATCTGTCACACTGAGGGCCGACAGGGACATGAAGGCTGATATGGAGGAGGGACCCCTGATTGAACTTTGCCTGGGGCCCCTAAATTGCAAACTCCACTGTTCACATCATTGACTTTGTTCTAGTACTGAATTTCCCCCTATTTGGCTCCAGAACGGCTTTTTTTCTTTTTGTCAGATGTTCAACAAAGTGCACCTTATGAAGTAGCCAGGGATATTATTCCTTATGTTCAGTAAAATAATCTCTTAGTAAAATAATCTCTTAGATGAATTATGCAGTTCCACAAAATCCTTTGTCTTACATGAGGCTCACTGCCCTCTCTCAGGTTGTAGGTAAGGTTGTGGTGGATGTCAGAGCTGAAGCGACTGCCGTACTCTGGATACAACCTGAGGACCTCCCTCAAAGCCTTAACACTGATGTACTGCAAGTCACAGTAGGTAAGAGCCTTCACATCTGCATTTGTCTTGATCACCTGATCATGCTCTGGCAGGTCAGCCCCTATCAGGTCACCTTTTCCTGTAATGATGGTTAGATGGAGGAGTTGCAAAAAAATGCTAGAATAAACAGAAAACTGAAACGTTTCAGGCTTTTTTCACACTCACCCAGAATAGCTTGGACCATACCATCTTTCAAGACTTCAAGAGAACCGGAACAAACAAAATAATTGGCGTGCAGGGCATCTCCATGGCGGATGAGGTACTCCCCTGGTGCACAGAAGGAAGTCTTGATGTGCAGGGAGAGAGAACGCAGACACCCTCTGCTGGCTCTCTCAAACACAGGCAGCTGCAGGATGTCTTTATTCAGATGCATGGCAATATCTGCTCGCAGTTCATCTGGGAAGTCATGCAACAGCTAAGAGCAAATGAGGAAGAAAATGGCTTTTGTTACTAATAAAGGATCATTCTATTGTACAAATTCAGAAATAAATGACCTTCCTATGTACTTAGTGGAAAAAATGTTTTGTTCTTAGCTCTCAACATAATGTAAACCAAAGATAAAGATGAGCAAAATATAGAGGTAAATAAAAATGTTTGGTAAAAATGCCAGTTTTACTATTTCCCAGCCTTTAAATTATTATTAAATAAATATTTTAAAAGTGTAAAAATGTTTTGATTGCTTTCATTTTTTACTTTTTCTAATACAGTACATGACAAAATATTATAACAATAAAAATGCTATTCTGATAAGAAAAATCAAACAAGAGAATTGCATAGCTTCTTTAAATTATCTTTGTATGTGAATGACTGAATGTAGCGCTTTGGTCAAGTCTCCTGACTTGAAAAAGCGCTATATAAGTACAGACCATTTACCATTTATTTAATATTTAGCACTATTCTTGATGTCTATAATCGTACGATACATGTCACTGATCAATCTAAGGTAATAATGAAGATGATGATGATATTTTGACAATGTAAGCTCTGCTTACAATTCTACTATTCAACAAAAACATGTTTTCTTTAATCCAACTGTTTTTAATATTCTTTTTTTGTTTCTGCA
>NW_015150805.1:14176-16843 GCF_000732505.1 Cyprinodon variegatus
TTTGTTCATAAGAGGAGGCTCTAATTCTCCAGAGCTTCTGTCCTTCAACTGTTAGATGCATTTCTGCTCCAATACACCAAAATAAAATAGCTACATTTCCTCCTTAATGTGTCAGGTAGTTGTAACTATCTGCCCTTTTAAAGCACAGTAGATTCCAGTTCAGTCGGATAGAAAGTTTGGATAGTGGTGCAAATTTCACTAATATAACATCTACAAATAGAATAGTTAGCTGTTCCTGCTCTTCAGACAGTTATATACAGGTTAAAATATGTTTTAAAATGAATTAGTTCTCATTAGGTGATGCAATTTAATATATTTATTTAGATATTTTACTTGCATTCTAAGATTTAAATGGAAAATTCTATTTTGTTTATGATTTTACATCATTAATTGATTGCTTAACAGCAATAATATAGTTTTAAAAAAGGAGCAAAGAGCTGAGTTTTATTTTTTCCACATCTTTACTTGCTGTTTTTTCTGTTCAGCAAAACTCCAGTCAAATTAATATATTCTGTAAGTATGAGCAATTTAAACTCCTTAAAGCCAACTGACCTGCAGGAATATGTTAATCTACGTTCCTAAGAATAGAAACCCTGTCAATCTGACAGTTTCTCATATTATAATTAAAATGCTGTATGCCATAGGAGCAGTATAACAGAATCTTAAAAGCTTTTACTGTAATTTCTGCCAACATTTATAGCTTTAGTTTGAAAATATTTTTTTATGTTTGACATTGCAACAAGCCAGATTGTTCTTTTAAAGGTTGCTGCACTATCATGATGTATCATGTGAGAAAACACATCCTTTTAGAAATAGCATCTTCACAGAAACCAGTGGCTGTGTCTATCTGTGTTTATCGCTTTCAACTAGGAATTAATTATCCAAAGAGATGATGATGGGGCTGTTAATGAGTATTCTCCCCTTCTCAGCTCTGGGAACTTCTCCAAAGTAGATTCTGTCATTGAAATTCTGTTTGCTACAAAATGACATCCACTTGAGGAAATGGAAAAAGACTATAGAGTATAAAGTGTTCAAGGTTTAAAAGGATTGTATGGCTGAAAGGAGAAGCACCAACAGAGGATTTATTGTTTTCTTTTTTTTTCTTTTTTTATACTGATGAAGATTCTCAGTCATCCAGGTCATAGTCATTCCGTAAAAGTTTAAAAAACAATCCACTGGACTTGGTTTCCAAGATTTGAAGACATTTCGCTTCCCCTCCAGGAATTGAGAAAGCTTCCTGGAGGGGAAGTGAAACGTCTTCAAATCTTGGAAACCAAGTCCAGTGACCAGTGGATTATTTTTTTTAACATTTAAGGATTTTTTTTTTATCTATAACGCTCAAATGTAAAAACTTCATTTGCTTTTCAATTACAAAATAGATTAAAGACATTCTATGAAAAAGAAATACCCACCAGAGCCAATTCTCATGCACACTATTGAATACTTTGATTAAAACTTTTTTCACACTAACCTCATTTGCGTTTATGCCGTTGTTGACCGACCAGGTAGCTTGAAAGTACTCCAGCATCCTCTGCTTTAGCTGCTGAGGGAGTCGATGCACGCGGTTGAAGTCCTTGAGATCCTTCATGCGGGTGTGGTAGAGTGAACGCCGTGAGTACATGCGCTGGATAATAGCTGTTACATTGCCAAAGACCACTGCATGCATCAGGGCTGATGGGAAGGGAAGCACAGTAAAAAGTGATCTTAGAGAGTTCAGTCAATTTGGAACATTTCAGTCCATGCTTTAAACTCACCTCCAATCAGCATAATACAGATGGAGAAGATTTTCTCTGCATCTGTGTTTGCACAAACGTTGCCAAAACCTACGCTGGTAAGGCTACTGAGGGTGAAATAAAGGGAGGCGACGTAGGCGCTGGGAATGGAGGGTCCACCCATGGTGCTGTTGATGTATGGTGTCTCCAGACGCTTTCCCAACTCCTGAAGCCATCCTGATATTATGGACACAAATAACAAGTGTTGTATAAAGTACTGAAATCTCAGAGTCAAGTAAAAGTATAAGTACCTCTCCAAAATACGACTCTGGTTAAAGTCCATGTCAGTGACTGAAATGTTACTTGAGTAAAAGTCTTAAAGTATCTGAAATGGATTGTACTTAAGTATGAGAATTACTGTAAAAATAGATGTACTCAACTAATGTAGTAAAAAGTAGGCGCAGTTGGAATGACATTTTTGGTGAACTTTGAAGGTTACATTCACTTAAAATAATATACACAACCAAGTGTAGGATATATTTAGAATGGCTTTGTGAAAAAGATGTATCCTATTGGTGTTGATGAACAAGCCCAGGCAAGACCCGACTTTGTAGTCAGTAGTAGTAGTCAAAAAATATCCACTGCACTTGGTTTCCAAGATTTGAAGACGTTTCGCCACCTCTCCAGGAAGCTTTCTCAATTCAAATGTCTGGATCCGCAGTGAGTTTGAGTCTTATATAGACAAAGCCTTGTATCGCTTGGAAACATGCAAATGGTAACCGATGAATGGGTCGTTTGGTTTGGTTGGTGGTTTCAGGTATTACAGGCTAACGATGGAACCAAACGACCCATTCATCGGTTACCATTTGCATGTTTCCAAGCGATACAAGGCTTTGTCGATATAAGACTCAAAATCACTGCGGATCCAGACATTTGAATTGAGAAAGCTTCCTGG
>NW_015150805.1:18467-32019 GCF_000732505.1 Cyprinodon variegatus
AAAACAAAGGCAGTAAATGATAATTGTAAAAAAAAAAAAAAAAAAAAAAAAAAAAAAAAAAAAGCATATGATTATTGATGCGTATGTAAGGTAGAGAATCTCTGATGTTGGGGACCTGATTCGCTTTCAAAGGCCCTGAGCTTCTTTTTAGAGCATCAGGCTTCAGGTGCGCTCCGAAAATGTTGGCTTTTCATAAAATCCACTCACGGTGCAGTTAAGGTGAGAATGGCTCAACGTTTGACCTTCAAAGAGAGTAAGGATCCAAACATTGGGTTTCATCAGCAAATACATTTTTTCATAAACAAATTAACTTTCTTCCATCTCAGTTCCCTAAATTTGAATTCTTAAAACCTGTGCGGTGAGCCAAAGGGATGGGTTAATTAAGGAAGACTCTAGACTCAAGATGATCTAGGAAAAGTGTGCAAAAAACAGTGAAAGACCCATTACTCTGTATCCTCCAACAATAAAAAAAAAACAAAACAGTAATGCTTAAAAATGAAACATAATACTCAAATCTTTGACTTTAACTTTTTAGTGTGAGATTTTGTTCCTGAAATAAATTATTAATATATCATAATGCTTGACAGTTATGCCTAAGGAGAAAGTCTCTTTAATGTATTGAACAAAGTAAAGTTAAGTTATAATGATTACAATGATAATCTTACCACTGAGATGTTAAAAGCATAGAGAAGGTCAAATGGCAAAGCTGCAATCAGATCCACAAAGAACCAAGTAGTAAAGTAATGCAGGTAGATGGATCGAGCATCATACACCACCTGACCCGACTGGCTCACGTATGTGGTGCGAAAATTCAGGATAATATCTGCAAAATTACACAAAACATATGATGAAACCAAGAGATTCTGTGCCAAACACTGAAGACTTGCTCTGCGCTGAATTTAGCCCACCGACTTGCATGTGAGGGAAATGAATGTGATAATGGGTGAGCTAAATTTGTATGACCGTCTCTTTACTGACAAACCTGTGGAGAGGTTGTGTTACAGATGTGTTATGGCACTTTTGCTGGAAGAGAACTGGGACAAAGTGAGAGGAATCTAATTATGATATATAACCTAGGGCAACGCTGAAACTCTGAGTGGGTGAGAAATGGTGGGAGGTAGTCACGTGTAAGACATCACCATGGAAACAGCTGTAATTTAAACTTAGTGCTCTTGTCTTTCTATAATGTTGCTTAGGATGTTTGAATATAAAGATCAATAGGTTTGTAAACCTCTAATATTTGCCCCACGGTTTACTTTAAGCAAATACACAGAAACAACACCTGCTATGAAGAGCATCTCCACCACTATGTCGCTCCAGGTGGTGCTGCGAGTGACAAGTGAGAGATGATCTCCACCCTCACTGTGACTGACAAAGCAGACGTTGAAAGGAACAGTGACGGCGACGTAGAAAGTCGCCAGCAGAATCAGCCAATCCCACATGGCCTTGAAGATGCTGTAATGCAGCAGGATGAAACGCGACTTCTTCACAGAGGCCACCTTGTACTCAGGCAGGGAGGGCTTCTCAAACATACTCTGAAAAAAAAACAAAAAAACGCAAGACTTTAAATCCAACTTCTAACGACCTCAACGATATCCAGCCTAATAAAGGGAATCTTATACAGACGTTTAATCTTAAACAGACTCTTAAGGAACAGAAACTATTAAGGATTGCATTTATGTTTTTAGCCTGTGGTTATTCTCCATCATGTAGAAGATGCACTCACATTGCTCAATTTTCCCTTGCCTCTTTTTGTAAACGCGTTATTCAGGCGGTGAAGCACAGTCCTACCCCTTTCTTGAGCTCGAATAAAGTATGATCGGCTGTTTTTTCTGTGTTCTTTAGTGGCCTCTGAAAAGTCACATAAAAACCCAGAATGGTTAATTTCACACCTCTAAAACCAATAGAAAACAATGTTTTTTTTAGCATCAAGTTTTAAAGATGTCTTAGAGACATTCAGCAAAGAGAAGCTTCAAAAGTAAGCAGCAAGGACTTACCATCTTCATGGATGTAGGGACGGCTTTTCCCATACGATTCACTGACATCTTTAAAGGACAGCAGAAACAGCACAACTTCCCCCTTCTCATTTTTAATTGGGACAATATCCAGGAGACACCAAAACTGATTTCCTGTGAGTACCAAAATAGAACACAGAGCTATTAATTAAAGAAAGTTATTAGTCTAAAATGACCTCTTGATGCCTAAATAAAAGTAGGACCTACCCTGACAAAGACTAAAACAAAAGGAAATTTAGCTTTCATCATATTTAGTTTTTTTGATGATTTAGTTTGAGAATTGATGTGTAGGAATAACTCAACCTGTTTATTTTAAACACTCCTCACCATTTTTTCTGTAAAAGCAGACCTCTCCTTGATACTCCTGCTGCCCCTCCAGAGCCTTGTGCACCTGATCCATCACACTATCACTGGTCTCAGCGCCGTGGAGGAAGCTGCAGGTGCACGTTTTCTGCATCACCTCAGTCCTAACAAAGCCGGTCAACTCACAAAATCCATCAGAGCAGTAGACGATGCGGTAATCATGGCAACCCTGAGCATTTCCCAGAAGAAAGTTACTGTCTGTGAGTGAGTAAAGAAATACAAACAGAGGTGGTTACAGCTTGAAAACTACACCAAACATGTCAACAACTTGTCATTTGTTTTTTGGTTGTTGGTGTTGGCTTTTTTTATTTACTTCTTACAAAATTCAAATCCCAGAACAAATTTCAGGAATCTCCTTATTCTTTTTTCCTCTCATGATCCGCTGGTTTTGGTTCCTATTTGTTTTTGTACTCTAATATTTGGCTCATGCTATACAGTATATAGTTAGTTTCAGTGTGTTGTTTGTTATTCAGAAGATCAGATATTTTCAATCAACAGCAGAAGAGAAGAGAGGCTGCTCCAGATGTGGTGCAAGATAAAACTGCAACTGAAGATCCTTCCTACCTACATAAATCAGCACCTACAACAGCTGGTTAATAAAAAAAAAAAAAAAAAAACTAATGAGTTACTGCAACATTTCCTTTTCCTTTGGGATTAATAAACTATTTTTAAATTACAGTGAATTGAATTACTGTTGTTTAGTTATTTCCATAAAGACCTAAACAACTCATTCCTTTTTATTTATTTTCTTTTCTTCTGTTTAGCATTATGTTCTCACTACATTTTGGTTGGTTCCTTTTTGTCAGTATATAAGTTTTTTCAGGCCTTTTTTTGTGCTCTAGTTAGTCATATTCTCTCTCCGTATTTCACACATTTCCATAGCAGTTTTGCATCCTCCTGATTAGGCTAACCTGTTTCATTGCCTCTCTCTAGACTTTACTCATTATCTAAGCTTCTTGGTGTGCACAGATCAATGCAAGTGTCTCTCTGAGTTTCCCTAGTCTGAGACTTTGATTCTCCTGGTGTCTTTTTTTTCGTGCAAGTCTGCTTTCATTATTCATTTCTTTTTAACACTGCAAGTCTGCCTATATCTTAAAAAAGTTCTCCATGTTCTGTATTTGATTGTGAATCGATCCTAGCCAAAGTTCTACTGAAGGGACACTGTTTTGATCTGCCAGGTTCTTTAACTTTTTGTAATTAGTACAGCCTTTTTTACATATATAATTTGGGTGTGTCTTTTGACTAGTGAAGGGCAAAAAACAAAAAACAAATCCAAATGCTTCTTTAGCTTTCAAGCATATGATTTAAGGTTGGGTTAACCCATTATAGCGCACTCAATGAAATCCTTTAAAAATCCACATTTCAAGCAAATAGTGTTATTGGAATCCGGGACAAGACCTTATAAACTTTGTAACAATTTGATGGCAGAAATGAATTTCAACTTGACCAAATATATGGAGAAAAATAACAAAAATAAGTGCTTCTATAAGAAATTCTTTTTTTTTGTTTTTTTTTTGTTGATACAACATAACCTTAGAGGCATTAATACTGATACCTGCACTTACATTTTTTAGTGTATAAACCAAAATATAATTGTTAACTAGGCTTATTAACTTTTTAACTTTATTTTTTTCACGTTTCCATTAGCTTTTTGCCTTTTTTAACTTTGTAATTAGCCTTTTACCTTTTTTCTTGACTTTTTAGTTAACTTTTTACCCTTTTTCTTGACTTATTAAATTTTTAAATTTTTTCAACTTAATTTGGTAGGTAATATATAATTCAAGTGTTCATCTAATTGGTCAAATGCCAAAATCAGATGTACAGCCATCTTTGCTGAATGGCTGGATATAGATCTTGTGCTTCTAGACCTCACTGAGGGACGGAGGGGAGGGGACTCAATTTGTAGAGGTATGCAAGTGATCAGAAATGGTAACTTGCCTATAAAGGGTTAAAGCTTTTATTAGTAGAAACTGATAATTTCATGGACCTTGACCAAAAGGTAAAATCCAGAAACATAAAACATCCACGGACTTATTTGATTCTGGCTGTTGCATTCTTTTACTGATGCACAGCAATCAGTTAATGCCTCTTTTACTTTCTGAGGTTATGTTCCACCAGACCACAACATCTTCTCCAGCCCGGTTTTTAAACATTTGACTTTGACTCATGGTTTATTTATTTGGTAACCCTCATTAAAAAAACAACAACATATGCATACAGGAGATCATTGTGACTTGTAGAACAAATTTATTATATACCTGTAATTCATGAAGTTCCTATAGTGTAGATGTGTACAGTCTCCTCTTACATGTTTCTGTCTCTTCTTTTCCTCAATTTTGGTAAAACATCCAGCTTTTGTAATGTCACTGCTGTGCCTCACCTTATTTAATTTGTTCCAAGACAGTCATAAATGATCGCTTTGTGCTTTTGATGGATCCCCTTCCACAATAAAATTCTAAAATATATTGCTTTCATGAAGGTCACTAATGCAAAGTGTAAAATCAAGATTGTTTCTCGTTGATTAAATTTGTCCCTCAAACAGTAACAGTCGGCATCTAAAGTGGAACAAGTTTTCTAATGACTCCACTTGGGTATTTTATTTATTTTTCTTAACATCACAAAACCTTGCTTTTTCAAAAATATGTACAATTTAGTTCATCTGTAGCCCTGTTAAAAGGAGAGCTACTTACTCTACAGAACCAGACTGATGTTTATGAGACTGATGGATTTATGAACATTATTGTATTTTAATGTAATTTTGATTAAATTGCAGGATCCTATCTGAATGATCTTCAGACTAAGTTTCATGTTCACTGCTTTCTAATCCTCACATCAATTAAATCTTTTCTCAATAATATGTGTAAAAACACAAGTATAAAACTCATGGTCTAAAATGTTTGTATAGTTTCATTATATAAGCTACAGAGGAATATATGAGAAGCATTAGTGGTGAAATAATTGTTAGAAATAATCTCATGTCCTCATATTAATAAAGCAAACTTACAGGCATGTGTTTCCCTTCTGTTTCCCTCTAAACAATGGATAAGGTTTTCTTTTACAGCCACTAATTAACTGCTGCTTTGAATATGAACAAACAGCATTTCAAAAAGTTCTCTGTTTGATATGGCAAACATTTCAACAATAAAGTCGCTTCAAGGACGGCTTAGAGCACCTGCTGGCTGAATGTGAGAGGAGCTTTATATCCTCCCTGCTGAAAACAAAGTAAACATGAAGAACAATTTATTCATCATTAAGAGGAACGACTTTATGGATTCATATAAGAAGTAAAAGGTAAAATATCTCCAGTCTGTTACATAATTGCCTACAACATACTTATTGGCTCTTTCTGTGCTATAGAGCTTAATTATTGTAAAACTGCAGCATAACATATGTTTTCCTTCTTTTTTTAATTCTCAGTGATCCCCATGGCAACACTTAACTAGAAGGATCTTTTTTTAGCTTTCTGACTTTATCTCCACATACTTTAGTAGAAAACATCCAGACATCTAGCTGCAAACATCAGTCCAATATATTTGAATGTAGAAATGAACCTTGACCAATGCTATGTTATTAGTACCAGGGATCATTTTACATATTTTGCTTAAAAGGTCTTAATTGATAAAAAAAAAAAAAAAAAACTGTTACAGTTAGAGATTTTACAGCTCATTTGTTTTATTTTTCACAATCAAAAGTGTAACATAAAAACATCTTGTCCAATCAAATTCTAATTTAAATCCCAATCCCCTATTATTTGTGATGGTAAACTAGCAATACACCATGCATGTTAACCCCAGGAACAAGCCCTTGCAAATGAGCAGCAAATGAGCAGCGAACGCACCAGGGAGCATTATTATAGATCCTTCCTCCCTGCAGCTGTAAGACTTTATAACCATCGCTGTTCCCAACAACCTTATTAAGTTGTTAAATTCATGCTGATTTTGCACAGTTTCTATCTTAGTCAGTTAAATAACATGCTGCTGTCATTTTGCACATCTCTGATGTTGCTGCTGTTTTCTAATATCCATTACTGTAAAAATGTCCATAGTTTCATATTGGTTATTTATTCTCCAGGTGCACAGTTTATATTGTTAAACACTTAACAGTACAGCATTTTATTGTTTATCTTTTAACTTTTCACTATTATGTTATTCTTATACATTTTTCTAAGGTCCACATTTGTGTGACATTTTTTTCTATAATATTTTTGCTGCTGTAAACACCAGAATTTTCCCATTGTGGGACAATAAATAGATATTCTATTCTATTCTATTCTATTCTATTCTATTCTATTCTATTCTATTCTAAATCTTTGCACTGAAGCATAAGGTCTGGAATCGACTTGTAAAAAGGCTGTAATACAAAATCATGACAGAGAAAAAGGCAATGAAGAGGAAGATATCAGTAAAAAAAAAAAAGAGGTAAAAGGTTCATCTAAACATCAGTTCTGTCTTCAGGGGTCGGTTGTTTTCTATATGTTGAGGTGGTGGGTGATAAGATGAATAATTTAGGGGATTTTCCAGTTTTCAAAAAGGTTGACTGAGCAAGACCTCAGTTGATATCTGATAAGCTCTCTACTCTACTGCATAATTCATTTTAATCAATCTCCCTGGTTTCATAGCAGGATCATGTGGATAACATCTCTGTTCACGTTCTCTATGGGTTTTAAACGTCGGTGCTCACATTTCATAGAGATGTTTAAAACAATTATCAGTCATTCGGTCTTCATAGACTGTGCCAATCAGTGGTTGAACCTATTCATGCTTAACTTTATGTGACTAGATGTAGATTATGTTAATGTTTTTGAATGTTAGATTTGGTTTAATTAGTGTAACACAAACCAAGAAATAATTAAAGAATTATCCAACTAAGAAAGCTTCTGTTTTGACAATTCTGTCAAAATTGGGTTGTTTTATTAAGATTTAAATGAACAGAATATTTTTTTCTACGGCATACATACATACATACATCCATCCCTGTTTTCTGTCAGAACATTAGCTATCCCTGCAATATAAAATGGAGAATAATAATCTACCTGTTTAATCTCAACCTGAACAACTAGGATCACATTTTAATTAACAACTTAATTAATTAAATCATAATTAAATAATTGAAACAAATTTCTTTACATATTTTAGATGCCTTAATACATGTTTCCCAACAATAATTCAACATATTTTTAAAGTCAGTGTGCCTTTTTGGCTCTCATAATCCTAAAATAACAAAGCAGGGTGAAACTGTTGTCAGAATATAAAATTAAATGTTTTAATAAGTTCTAAGTTATAAAAAAAAACACCCAAAAATAATAAAAGAGTACCATTAGATATTCACACCCTTTAGAGGACTGAGATTTTTTTTTGGGTTACACAAACTTAATTTGCATAAAATGTAAGCCAATTGGCTATATTTGATCAGTTTGATAGAAAAATAGAAAAGACAGACATTTTCATTAAATACTTACGAGTTCCATCAAAGTGGTTTGCTATGCTTTCCAAAAATGTATTTTGTGGCGCAAGGAGGCCCTTCATCACAGGCATCTTCTTTCAGACTTCTGAGATTTTCAGCTTCCAGCAGTTTGTCACTTATCCTTTAGAAAAATGACGAGAGAAAAGGGCTGCTTCTTGGTCCTTTGTTGGTGTATAAAGTTTCAAGTGTTTTCTTGTTCGAGAAATTAAAGAAGAGATTCTCAGATAAACCAGATTGCCTTTTCAGAAGGTGAGAATATTTGCAGTTCTCCAAAGGGTTTTTCTTTCTGTACTAAATCCGGATTTGTCAGGTTCAGCTGCACATTGCTCAGCGTAGTCTTGCAACAGCATCACAGCATATGCTCAAACGCTCTGTCAGTCTTAACTCCACAAAGCATGATTCCTGCCATCTCTGAGTCCCCTCCCACCATGAGAGCCTAACCCGTTTCTCCATCTCATTCAGAGTGCAGATCTCTTTCCTCTCTAAAAAAGCTAGTCTCCTCCCAATTAATGTTCCCCAAAGAAATGTATAGAAATTAGCCTCATTCTACATCTCTTCACATCTTCCTACTATTCACATCACTTCCTGTTACAAGCTTCTCATTAGGATATAAAAAGAGGCTTTTTAGAGCTTTTCCCCTAAGATCACCACTTGTGTAGTTTAAAACATTAGGCCAGAGCTGCATTTTGTGCTGGTTACTGTGGATACCATGAAACATAGAAAACAATAACCAGACTACTCCTCTGTTGCCACACAAATCTTTTCCTACCATCTACCATCATTGATTATCTGCTTAAAGGATTTTGTGCTTAAGATCTCAATTATTTTTATACATGCTCTCACACAGAGACAGCCCCTCCCCACTACGTTAACCTTTTTTCAGCTTTTATTGTCATCACAGTGTCACAAGTACAGAGCAACGAAATGAACTCTCTGCATTTAACCCATGCCCTTGGGGAGCAGTGGGCTGCCATTGTGCAGCGCCCCGGGGAGCAGTGTGGGGTTAAGGGTCTTGCTCAGAGACCCAGAGGGGCAGTCTGTGGTTGTGCGGCTCAAACTCATAACCTTAGGTTTCCAAGCGCCCTAACCACTAGGTCGCCACTCCCCACTTGTCATACATCCTGGAGAATGTGAGACATGTTAGAACAAGCATTTTTAAAAATAAACTATACATAGAGGCAACATGTTGCCCATTGTTGTACCTAAACCCATCTAATAGTTTTTACAATCAACTGTACCAGTAGTTAAAAATAAGTGAAAATACTTTTGTAAAACGTGATACAGACATACTCTGACAAAGAAAATCAATCCAATTTTAAATTCAGTGTATTAGTTTAATGTAAAATCCCAAATCTAATGTGCATTTAGTGGCACAGCTAACAATTGCCATGCTTGTTTTTCCTTTGCCCAATTCACTTTGGCAAAATGTCCAGGAAGGAAACAGAGACATCCCATTTTCCAACTTTTACTGGGAGAGCCCAGGCATTACCTGGGTACAACTTGGATATGGTTTCTCCAACCAGAATGTGTCTGACCTCCTAGCAAGTTTAGTTGTCCTCCAACCAAAAGGTTTGGTTGTCCTCCATGAGAAGAGACAGGTTATTGAATTGGAAATTTTGTGTTTGGCTCGGGTCTTTTTTCAGTACAAAAGACACAAAGTTCAGTTGTAAACACTTAACGGAAGGACTAGGGTTCGCTTTTGGCTGCTGTATCCTGTGAAGCGACAGTTCTTCCAGGACTGGGTTGTTCGAAGGCGGTAAAATAAGGAGGCAGGAAGAGTTTGGCTATAGAGTCGAAACAGGTCCAACCTTCATCAACTTTCACTGCCCCTCACTCAGTCGCCTAGCTACTGTGATAATTGATTCACAGAGCAGGTGAAGAATGGATGCTGAACTTCTCACTACTGTTCTGTGTGATCATTTCATTGTTGAGGAGCTTCAGCAGCAGTGCCTTTATAACAGATATCTAATTTTGGTCCCCACACTGTAGAGATATTGGAATTTGACCTTAAATGTCAGCCAAACCCATTTGCACAAGGACAGATAAAACCTTCCAATAAACAGAACATTATCCACACCATATCTGGCGCAATAACCATTCAATAAATTTTAGAAGAAATTGTTCATATACCTGTATCATATTAAACTGCCCTTACAATATTCATCACTGTTCATCACCATTTACTTTTTTCCTCTGAGCACGGAGCAGCCGGCTTGCTTGGACTCACAATGAATCAGAGGATACCCGAAGCCGTGAAGGATAAACCAAACCTGTCCTCTCAACCAAGTGAAAAGAAAGCTGCATTTCTTGGACGCAGAAGGAGTCAATTAATCCGAACAGGCCAAAATGCCACGCTATGATGTAATCAGCCAATGAATCTGGTCTTTGAAGGATGCAGCTGCCAGATACGAACACAGCCAAAGAGCGATAGCTTTTAAATTAAGAGAAGGGAACGTTTTATACATACATCATACAGCAAACAACTCTAATACACCTTGAAGGTTATGACCTATACAGAACCACATCATTCCCAAAAAAAAACACACATGAGAAAAACAGGATTTATGCTAAGTGGCACCATTTACCTCAGCCTTACCTGTATTGAATGCACTGGACAAACCTCTTGCTTTGATAATGCAAAAACCAAATTCCCCTTAAAAGCCATATTTTCACAGAGCGCCACACAAAATACCACAAAGGTCTGGACTGAGTCTATTTTCTAATCCTGTATCTCAATAAAACACATAAAGACTAGATAATCCAGGTTTTGTGAGTTCTACTAATGACCCAGTTATTTGATCTTGAAGGTTGTTGAAGTAGACACATCTAAGAAGTGCAAAACATTGGACCTAGGGGAACGAGATTGAGGAATATTGTTCTAGGAGGTTTAGGTCCTACATCCTGTAAACAGTTACAGTCTGGTATGTCATTTTCTATGAAATATACAGTGTTCACATGCCTTTTTTTCATGGCTCGTCTTGTTTTTTATGGGTTCTTTTTTATTGCCTTTTTGTTTCATTTGGTCTTTAATGTGTAAATGTTTTTTAGTTGATAATCTTTTAGTCTTTTACATGATCCACAAGTGACGCATAATATTATACACAATAAAAAGACGAGATAAAAAGGTTTCTGGTTTGCTGAGAATTGAGTTTATTGCAGGTAAATCAATGGTAAACATTAGTTAACTATCAGACTGTTTTTTACTGGTGGCTCTTAAAGCATCATGTTGACTATTTGTTCTTATTCACACCTTGTTCAAAGAAACATACACTTATAATTACATCACAGACTAGTTTCTTAATAATTTTGACATTAATTTAAATGAAAAGGTTAAAAGTAAACAAATAGCTTGTCTATTTGTTTTTTTTCCATTTAGCGTACTTGCTGTAGATATAATCTTTCTATAAACATAGTTCATTTAGGCAAAGGTGTCACAGTAATTTTTTTTCTGACAGACCCAATTAGTCTGTTATTGCTCCCTATCTCTCTCTGCAGTCCTTCTTCCCATAGTCAGTATCCCAGCTGCTTGGTTGTTGTGGCCATGAAGAAGCTGATGGAGTCGGCTTTGCAAAGGAAACTCTTCCTCGTTCCGTTTACCCAGGGTAAGAATCCCAGCTGCTGCATCTCCATTGATGGCTCCTCCAATGCTCTTGTTGCCAGAACGACACAGCAGCACCTGGAGGCGACAGGAGCGAGCAGGTTGTCTGCAGCACTC
Source organism: Cyprinodon variegatus (assembly GCF_000732505.1). Taxonomy (NCBI): domain Eukaryota; kingdom Metazoa; phylum Chordata; class Actinopteri; order Cyprinodontiformes; family Cyprinodontidae; genus Cyprinodon; species Cyprinodon variegatus. Next base: position 30,024 of record NW_015150805.1, read on the forward strand.
AGACACACTCTGCGCGTTGCATCCCAGCTGAGACAGCAGCAGTATCAACATGAACAGCAGGACTTTCTGTTTGAAGAAGAAATTAGCTTTAGAATACATTTGTTTAGAAAAATCAAGCATTAAAATGACTCACATGAGTGAAAACAAGAGCTTGCAGAAAAGTTTCTAATAACTGGCACTGGAGGAATATACATGCAAATACACGGAATGACTTTTAACATTTTACAATTATGCTACTGATTTTATTCATAAGTGTTTTAAAGCGATGTTTAGTTTTACATTTTGATTTTACCCTTCAATGATGATTTTACCTGTAGCACTTTGAGATTATTTCTTAAATGTAAAGTGAATTACAAATAAAATGCATTATTATTATCATTATTATTAAAATGTATTTAATTATATTGACTGTGTTTTCTATGCTAAATTGAATGCCCAACCAACAGGAGTGTGCATCCAATTTCCTTCAGTGTCACAATGTATAGAACCTGCAAAAGAATATTGCAGTTCTTGCACAGCTATCTAATGTTGCTTCCTGGTTTGTAGTGTCTGGTTGTGCTAGGTTTGCAATATCACATTTATTTGTAAAGAAATTTGGACTGCATTTCATCATGGCAGGATGAAAATCTAGATCGCTTAGATTTGTCCACCTTAAACCATATTAGGTTGCTGCTCAGTGACGCAGTGGGTAGCCCTGCTGCTTGGCATCAAGAAGGTTCTGGGTTTGAATCCCAGCCTGGGGTCTTTCTACAAGAGGTTTGCATGTTCTCCCTGAGCATGAGTGGGTTCTCTCCGGGTACTTCAGCTTCCTCAAAAAATGACTGTTAGGTTAATTGGCTTCTCTAAAACGATCCTTAGGTGTCGGTGTGTGTGTGAATGGTTGTTTGTCTCTGTGTTGCTCTGTGATGGACTGGCAACCTGTCCAGGCTGGACCCCGCCTCTCACCCGTAGACAGCTGGAGATAAGCGCCAGCAACCCTCGCGACCCAAGCAGGGATAAGCATGACAGAAAATGGATGGATGAATCATATTGTTGGACTCTGCAAAGATTCTACCTCAGTCACTCATGTAGCCACATAAAAATTATAATAAAAAGCCCCTAAACTTAAGTTTAACCCAAACGAATGATTCCGCAGAGCTGCATTGTGCTGCACTCTCAGTATTTGGTGCATATTAATTTTAAGTGATACAGTTCCTCATCTGATAAGTATTTTTAAATGTTCATGTTGGTGAATACGTCAATTTTTATTGGAAATTCAAAACCCAAGCTAACTGGACATGTAAAATATATAAAAGCACAAAAACATAATTTCTTTCTTTTTTTTTTACAATTAAACTTTAAATGCTTAAACACTAAAGTTTATTCAAACAAATGAAAAATAATAATCGTCCTTTTTTGCATACATTCAAGCCCATATATAATTTTTTGACAGATAATTGATATTTGTGTTCCACTCTATCTTCTGGGCTTCCTCAGAAGAGAGTAGCTCCTTTACGGGTGTTACAAAATCAGCACGCTGATAAATAATGGGCTAAATTATGTGCGTTGCAGAATAGATTTTAAGTTTTTTTTTACTGTTGTTAACAGTCTTAGTCTGGCAGTTTGCATTAATTTAATGAAATGTCCAGAACTTACCACTTCTTTGGGTAAAATATTATTTTATTCATTTGAATCTTTGTTTAATCTTTCGTTACCTTTAGTTTTGTTAGTTTTAAGATCCTATTATAAATTCTACTGTTACTTCTTGATTTCATCATAACTGTAAACTGGCTTTAAAACATCACATTACAAGTAATACATTTCTCTAACAGAGATTTAATGAGAAAAAAAAAAACATTTTTCACTTGTATAACAAATGGCTTCACTGCATCAATAAAAACCTTTTGCAGTCGTGGACCACTGGTTATGATATTACAATATATTGCCATTACTAAAGATTAAAAAAATATATATATATATATATATATATATATATATATATATATATATATATATA
>NW_015150805.1:32090-40252 GCF_000732505.1 Cyprinodon variegatus
AATGCTTTATTGTGTTTATCAAATGCTATTTCTTCTGTGCTCCTCATGATGCCAAGACTGAATCCTTTGAATTATTACAACAAATTATTACAACATAATATAAAAACTTTATACAAAAGAATAGAACAAAAGAAGATCCTAAAAGCTCTTACCCTGTGAGATGTATCCATCTCCACATTGTTCTGGAAGTTGGTGGCGTACCATGTCATCTTAACTGAGGCGGGATGATCAGATCTCTTGATTTCCCACCGGAGGAAATCTCTTTTATATTGTTCTACTGGGTCCACATCATCAATCCTTTGGGCGTCATTCAGACCAGCTACAAACAGGCAAAACCCAAAACTAATTTTTTTCTGTTTCGTGCCCATTTACTGTCAAGCTCGTGACTGTTAATTAGACTCCTGTGAGAGATCATCTCCACGGAGATTTGCCAAACTACAGGTATGTCTTTGTGGCTGCTAACGGTAGGTTTATTAACACATACCATCACTATGAATATGGGCAGACTATAACAAATATGTCCCAGAAAGTTAAAAATATAATTACAATACATAAAAGCTAACAAAATGTTTAAAGGGCATGCTAATGAGCATGGCTCTATTTATATAACTTTTCACACTAAAGGTCTGTAGTGACTCATCAACAAAAGACTGGACCTTTTCTTGTTACTGAGAGCATCCTCTTAAATTTGCACATCTATAAACATTTAAAAGTTCAGGTGAGGTTAGCTAAGGATCTTTATAAGTGAGACCTAAAAGGCTTCATATAGCTAATGAATAAAGAAAGAGAATTTTATGTCAACTTTTGTGCAACAACCCGAAAGCCATCACAAATCCTTGCATCCATTTTAACATCCATTTAGCTAATGTTTATTGCCATCTTATGGAGAGCAGGAAGCATTGCTTTAAAAACATCAAACCTTAAATCGAAGAATAAAGGGCCAAAATCGATCAGAATTAATTCTAGATCAGCAGTATTCACTTGAATAACAGAGCAAAAGAAAAGATCAATAAGGAAGCTTGTTGATCAATTTAGTCTGAATACAAAGATTTATTGTTTGTTTTACTGGATCACCACTAGGTTACTATGTAAACCCTTATTCACTATCAGAATGTTGTTCACCTTTAAGTGCAAAAATAAAAACTCATTCATCGGTTACCATTGCATGTTTCCAAGCGATACAAGGCGTTGTCTATATAAGACTCAAACTCACTGCGGATCCAGACATTTGAATTGAGAAAGCTTCCTGGAGAGGTGGCGAAACGTCTTCAAATCTTGAAAACCAAGTCCAGTGGATATTTTTTGAATTTTTACGGAATGACTATGACCTGGATGACTGAGAACCTTCATCAGCAAAAATAAAAACTCAAGCAAAATCTTACATTTATATTTCTTGTGTTTTTTTTTACAGACTCCTTAAAGAAATATAAAGCTACTGAAAAGATGATTTCTTTCTGTAACTTAGTTTGCCAAGTTAAACTCGTCATACTTTTCAATTGAACAGAATTTTGCAGAATGTTTTCAAGCCCTTATTTCTGTTATTTATGATGATTTTCAACTTGCACACAATTAAAACATAACATTTAGGATTGGACAACAATGGAAGACAGATAAGAAAAACATTAAACCCACATTAATGAAAACATGTTTCATACATGTGTAGTTTTATTCTTTAAATGTACTTTAAATCTGACAAATGAGCCTCAACTCAAAGCATTTTCCACTTTACTGAATACCATGGAATGTTTTTATTTAACTGACGCTCACTTTATAAATCATCTAAATGTTTTACTGAGTTGAAATGTTAGATGTCTGCATAAAATATTTTTGCAATACTTTTAAACCTACTCTCATTTCCCTAACTAAGCTATTCAACAATGGTATCCTGTATATTAAAGTAAAGTCCTAATAGATTATTTAGAAAAATCAGAAAGGTTAAAAAAATTTTCATTTTTTTTTCTGCTTTTGTTTGCATTTCACATAAATAAAAAAAAAAAGATAAATCAAAATGATTTTAAACCATTCTCAAAGATTTGCAAAGAAAAACGCTGCTGATCAGCATTTTGCATGTTTGACAAACATGTTTTGGTGATAGGATACACTATTTGAAAGGGTCATCAAAAATGGTCAGAAATGATAGAAAAAAAAATGCAATGAGTAATAAGACGAAAGTGGAGGATCATTTCAGTGCATGAACTTGGAAACATGTGACACCCATGTCTGCTTGTGGAGCTCATGAAAGTGTCCTTTTGTATCTATGCTTCTTTTTCTATGTCTGCTTCTGTCTACTTGAACCCCAGTTGCCTCAGCAGATGGCCGCTAAAACTGGGCCTGGTTCTGCTGGAGGTTTCTTCCTGTTAAAAGGGAGTATTTCCTCTCCACTGTCGCTACAAGCATGTTTAGTGTGAGGGATTGCCTTCAAGTCAATGATTAGATGCAATCAGCTGGTTTTCCTTGGATAAAAAACTTTAAATCAATTTTACTGTATGATCCTGTTAAATTGTATCAGCCTTGAGATGACATGAATTGGCGCTATATAAATAAATAGAGTTTAATTGAATATTTTTCTATTCCATATATATATATATATATATATATATATATATATATATATATATATAGCCTATATATAGAATAGAAGTGGTTCCACAATGGGAACTCTCCTTCAACTCTGGCACGCTAGAATTGCTGGTTCTACAGTGTGAACCAATGCATGATCTACAGCCCAGTCCTGAAGAGCTACTATTCTGTAACGTGTAGATGTGCATCTCTTCTCTAACACACCTGAATCTAAAGGCTCAATCTCCTCAGAGGCATGTTAATGAGCCACTCATTTAATATAGGTGTGTTAAACATGGAGTAGCTCTTGAGAACTGGACTTGAGCACCCCTGATCTACAGTATGTGTGGGTCAAAGCTGTAGACAATGGTTGCACAAACAAAAACCACACTTTGGAGGAAAGTTGCCATTTTGCAGCTGGTTTTTAGGCTAAATCTGGTTGGTCCGTCAAAGTCTTGATTAAGTCCAGAAATTGTTGTTGAAAATTGGGCTGTTTGGTCGGTCTGATTTTGTCCCAAATTAGTATAATTATTGAAAAGTGGGTTTCAATGTCTTGTTGTTTTCAACATTGTTTGGATGTAAATCATATCATCTTTTCAATGTCTTTTCAACCAATTTTTGCTCGGTGGGGGGTTTTTGTGTTTGGATAATTTACCGGCACTCCACATGGTGACAGTGCATGACGTTTTCAACAGGCTGAAAAGCATGAAAATCATGAAAATCCTCACCTCAGCATCACTGAGCTACTTTGGATATCTCAAATATGTGAACAATATGAAGTTTGCCCCACAGGGAGTTACAGGATAGAGAAGCAGACATACATGCTGGTCCATAAAGCATAATTTTGGACATTTTGGACTGATCTATCATGCTGATAAGAACCATGATCACTGGTGTAGGTGGATGCAGTTTTGCTGTGGTGTTGGACTTACCTCTGCAATTGCTGCAAATTCCTGTTTGTCCAAGATACTCCCACAGGAACATGTGACCCCCCGCAGTGCTTAAGAAAAAGCAATAAAATCAAATAAACACTGTCTTTTCTCCCAAGAAACTCTCCTGAGGATTCCATTTGTAAAGGAATACCACTAGCCAAGGACCAGAATCCAAAGACTGATTAAAAGCCTGGACCTGGTTTCTAACTTCTGAACAAAATGCATAAACGGAATGCCAGACTGGAAGTGTGGAGAATCTGGAAAAAAGATCAGCGTCCCTGCAGTGGACCTGACATGCTAATCTGCTGAATACAGGAGACAACTCAGCCTTTTCCAGAGATCATCAGAAATTACAGGTCTGGCAAAGTCAGGGGAAGAGTTCCCACCTTAATTATTTGTGTTTTTGAGGATTTTTTATCATTCCACATGTTTATTGTTGGCTAAAACCAGTTTTATTTCACCAAGGGTTGAAACACCAATATAACATTAACATATATGTGTTTCCTCATATCCTCATCCTTACTGATTATCATATGAGACTTTTAAGATGTCATGTATATTCACTATTAATTCAATCACAGAAGGTGACTGAATCTTTTAACTAAAGTTTGTAGATTTTTCATTTATTAAATCTTTAATAAAATATAATTTCTCCAAACCTGCTTTATTTACCTCTTGCATTTTTGTCAAAAACTAATGTGCATCTGTCTAATCTTAAAACTTAAAAGACTATCTTAAAAGGAGACAGGGTGTCTGCTTCACGGACTACAGTAGGTACAGTAAGGCTCCATAGGAGAGGAGACTGATAACTAAAAGATCTGCCTCCCATTCTACTTTTAGAAATTCTAGGAAACACTAGTAAACTTGCAGATCGAGAACAAGTGCTCTGTTAGGAACATAAGGAACAATCATATCTCTGATATAAGATGGAAATTGGTCATATTGGTCATGAGGAGGATTTTAAATTCTATCCTGCATTTAACAGACAGTCAGTGAAGGAAAACTACAAAAGGAGAAATATGATCTATTTTTAAATTTCATATCACCACTGGCTGCAGTGTTTTGGATCAGCTGAAGACTTTTAACTAGAGCTTGTGGACTTCCTGATAGTAAAGAATTACAATAGCCCAGCCTTGAAGTAACAAATGCATAAAGTAGTTTCTCAGCATCACATCTGAGCAAGATCATTTGAATTTTTGCAATATTTCGGAGATGAAAGAATGAAACTCTAAAAACCCGATTCATATGGGATTTAGATGAAAAGTCCGTTTTTTTTAACAATATAATGTTAGACCAATTTAATACCATGTTCTTGATGAAAGTAATTAAAAAGTTAAATGTCATATCCTAAACTGGGTATGGAACCACAGACCTTCATACTTCAAAAGCATTACCAACCGCACCACCGTGCAGCAAACTGAATGATAAAAAAATAGCTATCCAAATTGGGGAAGGATTAATTGCAGTGTGAAGTTTTGGAGTCCTTTAACTTGTGAAAGGACAAGTCAATTGCAGGCCGTTTACCAACAAGTACAAATCAAAACTCTTTCTTTTTTTCACTTTAAGATGAAACAATATTTGCCGTTCAACAATGGACCCTTGATTCCATGCACTTTAGCCCTCTACCAAATCTCTTTTCTTTTGTGTCCTTATAAATGCCACTGGCTGAACTTATCTAACTTTTGGTTCCTATAATTTTCAGACGTGTGACAGTGTGACAGAATACTTCTTCAGTCCCTTTTTTACTCTAGACATGTCAAACTTGTGTAGACTGTGGTCAAACACCATTGCAAAAATTTAATTGCTTAAATGTTAAAAATAGAATTGCGAAATATGAAAAAAAAAAAAGTTGTGCTTCTTTGTATATTTACCTTTTTAGAGTGTTATTTGTGTCTAATTACACAAAAATAAACATAAAGAGACAGAATAACCAATGAAGCCAGCTTTAATGGGCAACTCAATGGAGCTCTTACAATTTGCACACTCACTTTTTCAGTGAAACATCCGTCATGACATCATTTGAACCTTGCAGAGCTAACCGGTAACCCATCATTACAGTCCCAAATGCACTGGTTTTCTTGATCTGATCCACAGAACAACAGGTGTCAAAGCACTGTACATGTGGAGGTAATGTTAAAAAAAGACTCTGAATATCAATAAAACTTACAACGATAAGAATATCAATCATAAATGTCTCAGATTTTTAGCAATATATGTTCCTTTCATACATTTTACATAGAGTTTACATCTATAGTCACTTTTTTATTCCACATACAGCAGTACCATGGTTGTTTTGACTTTTCACTTCAAAAAGGGAGGGTCAGATATTCCAGTTGTAACTGAGCGTTGAGCTCCACCCCTGAAGGATGTGTTAGCTCCACCCTGGGGACCAAAACATCAACTTATATTACATCATACGCAGAGGCCCTGGGCGGGAGACAAGAAAATCCTATGGGAAGTGACCAGGAATGAGTGAACAACCCAATAGATCGGCACGGTTTGATGGAGGTTGACAGTAGCTTAAAAAAATGCACAGATGAATGCATGAATGAACACTGAAAAAAAAAACATATTTTTTAACCAACTCATTTTCTCCTTGGTTTGTGCTAAAAACGTCATTTGTGACTCCTACAGTGTCCAGACTAGCAGAGCGGCTTTAATCTGTGCATTTAAAATTAAAACTCCCCCCTCATTATAGACAGAAATGAAGGTTTGTGCTAAGCATTACATCTAAAATGGCAGTGTGATTATGACTAAATAAAGCTCGAACACATGGCAAAGTGTCTCTGAAATTAAACGAAAGGCATATTTTTGGCATAAAACATTGATATAAGTAAAGCCTGCACCCACAGAGCTAGTGGAATTGTGAATAAGCGTGTAACTAGCAATGCCCAGAGAGAGACAGGGACAGCTTTGTTTTTGATCCGCCTAAGGTAGACATTCCTAACCCGAAACACAAGCCTGAAATCTTCACCTTTTTTTTTAGTCCTTGTGAGATAAAAGGCGGAAAAGATTGTAAATTTCTTGCTGAAATGGATTCTGCTCAAAACTGACAGAAAAACAGACATCCTGATTGGAAATGTATGTCTCCTATTTTCTCAGACTTGTGTTTCGCTTCGAATACGGCGACTCCTTTTTACTGTCATCACCTCTTTATATCTCTCTGTAACAACCTCTACCTCTCCTTCCTTGTTAGGCTGCTGTTTACCTTCAGCATCCTTCTGCTTCTCTATTTCTCTGTCTCTCTTTGGGTGGGATTCGCTGTGGGCACAGGCTGCTAGTCAGCAGGATCCTGCAGGACCATCGCTAACCATCTCTTTTTCTCTCTCTGGGATGGTATTGAGAGGTCCTGCCGCCCTCTGCTGCTGGCTTTGTGACTGGAACTGATTTGTGGGCAAGGGTGGAGGATGTGAGTAGGCTGGCGGTTTTAAAACAGTTTGGACGGTAGGGACAGAAAGCGGCTGGGAAAGCAGCTGGGGATATTGCTGTTGATGGCTGTGGAGATAAGACTGCGGTGAGGTCTGGGGTTGTAGAGGAGGGTTGGGTGGGTGGAGCAGCAGAGATTGTGGGTGGGGCTTGGCCTGAAGCTGTTGCTGTACTTGTGGTGGCTGTTGGTGAGGATGGTGGGGAAGCTGTGGGGAAGCCGCTCCGTTTTTACTGAGGCCGCAGGACTGAGCTGCACAGTGGATCTGCCGCAAAGTGTCCAGTGCCTCACTTTTTGCGTGTTTCAGAAGATCTGCCTGGCCCTATAATTAAAAAGAAAAAGACAGAAGTGTGTAAATATTTTGTTTAGATCTAGTTATATTGCAATAAAAAGGGAGAAAACTCAGGAGGTACAGAATCTCCACAATTCACTTAATACATAGATGTCTTTAAAAAATCACATATCAAGTAAAATTAAACGAATAACTGATCTAATATACATAAATTAAATATGTATTGCATGCAGTAGTCTAGTTGTAAAAACAAAAGAAGGGGGATGGTTAAATTTTTTATTTGGAAGCATACATAGCCTAATTAATATAGACAATTAACCTAGAGCAGTATGCATGGTATGGTTGCTCCATGTCAGGTACGCCGGTCATTGACCTTGACCAAGCCACCTTACAGTAGAACTGCAGCCAGTCCCTAGACTGGCATGGCTATCACTGCCCCTACATAGTTAGGGACAAATGCAGAGGACAAATTTCCCCCTGGGATCAGCTTCATAGTCCTTGTAGGACACTTCTTTGATTTTATTTATTTTGCTCAGGCTACTCGTTAGCCCACAGCCCACCAAATGATGAAGGGGCACTATATTGCTATTACTGTTAATATATAGTAGAAATTCCACCCATTCAGTAATAAAATGTCACAGGGGATGGTATGGTGGGATGGTCATTTAACCATTTAACATGATTTTTAATATTCTTTTTAAGAAGGGGGATGCCACCCCCCTCAACTTGAGTACTGATTGCATGACATAAACGTTAGTTACAGCGTCATAATAAAGTAAAGAAACAACAAAGCAGTGCGGTAAATTATATAGAACTGAAATTCTAATCATTGCTCAATGTATTAAAATTTATTGAATGAATTTATAACAAATTGTAATTTTATTATGAATTCAGACATGCATATATATACATACACATACATATATATATATATATATATATATATATATATATA
>NW_015150805.1:40762-50550 GCF_000732505.1 Cyprinodon variegatus
ATATATATATATATATATATACACATGATCATTTACACTGTAAGAACATAAAATGGTTAGACAAAGGTATTATTATTAGAAAATTTCACATTCAAATGTGTTTTTGTATTCCATTTCCTGGAATAGTTCAATAATTACGAAACACATGCTCCCATCTATCTATTAGTATTTCATAGTCCTACTGTGTAATGGTTTTCAGTTAATATGAAAAAATCAAAAACTACTTTCAAAACTTTTATTCTACCAAATACAGCATAAATTGTATTTTCTTTTGTTATTCTTTGAATTACAATTTATTTATTATTGCTTGTGTTAACTAAAAACAACCTGAAGGTGGCAGTAAAAAACCAGTGAAACCTTGCTGGGTGTTTGCCAGCAGTTTGTCCCTCTCCTCTCTGCTGGGGAATTGTGTTGTCATATGGTGATAATGTTTCCACTGTGTTTCTGCTCTTTATTTGAGCACCCCAGAGATGAATAAATGCCATATATGGAGGAAGTGGTCAGGGCAGCTTTTCTTCTGTTCATAGGACTGTGAGGTAAATCTTGGTCATGGCCTTTTTCTGCCTGCTTTCCTATGCTTGCTGTCTCTGTTGTATGGAAATAGGGTTCAGGAATTCCTCTATGGAAGAGGAATATATAGTATACGGTATCAGAAATATAAAAAAAAAAGAAAAATAAAACTTAAATGAAAGAATATGGCAATAGTTAAATCTTCACTCTATTTAAAAGGAAGCTTGTGTTTTCCAGTTTGTCCACTCTTTTGCAGAATCGTGGATCTTAAGTTTAAAAATGAGCTTAAAATATTTCATTCTGCAAATATTACCTCGTTTAAAAATGAGCTTAAAATATTTCATTCTGCAAATATTACCTCGTTTAAAAATTAGCTTAAAATATTTCATTCTGCAAATATTACCTCCTCCACTGTGACCACATTTTGGGTCTTGAGGTCTTACTGAGGTGACACATGCTAACCTACTGTATGAAACCAGTGAAGGGTAAATGTTAAAAGAGAATATGATGCACAGTCTGACATATTGCAGGAGGATTAAAGGTGCTGCCCTCCACCAAACGGTCAACATTCAGCTTTCAGGTGATGCTAATGCTCTCCAAATGGCCTTTCACCCAATACATTCCAGAAACCAGGAGGATGAATAAGTCATATGTTAAAAAAGAAAAAAAAAATTATATAACTCATGACTCACCAGCTATGAAACAAGACAGAGAGAAACCGGTCCTTCTCTGCAACAACCAAATAACGATTGCATTTCTTTTGGATGTATTCACCCTGACAGCTGGCCTACAGCGATTCGCAGTGGGGTAAAACAAAGCAGGGGTCCCTCAACAATACTGTTAGAGCATAACAGCCCAGTATTCTTCTGTGACATAATTTATGCATATAATTCTTTTGCAATAACCTGAAAAATTGTTATGGCAAAATCAACATAAATAGTTTAAGGTGTAACCTTCACTCTATTTCAAGATTATTTTGAATGCATTAACTGAAAGCTGTTAATTAAACAGTTTTAACCGGAAAAGGTTAAATTTGAGACATTTTATTTACAGCACACATTACCATGAGGTTTTTAAGGAGCCTGATATTCTGGACATCTGCTTGAAAGACTCCCTCCCTGCTTTCCTACTTTGGCTTTTCTTTTGACAGAGGTACAATGAGTGACAGTGATGTGCAAAAAACATCAGCAATGGCAGCTCTGATCTTTCTGTCAGTGCCAAAGTACAGGCAAAGTGGGAGTTTGGGAAGCTGAGAAAGAAAGAAAGAAAGAAGGGACACTTTTTATGCACTCAAATGCCTATTTCTCTGTCCCAAACATTCACCAACTAGCACTTTCCATCCTGCTGGGAATCTGAAAAAGGTTGAGGGGTGAAATAACTAGGCATAATTGCCAGGCTTGGCAGACAGGCGCTAGGCTCTCACCAAATGTTCAGTATGAGAGCGAGATTATAAATGAAGAATGGGAGGAAGAGGAGGAGGAGTTAAGCGGGTGCCAAGATGCCTTTCAGTTGAGAGCATGGCTCATCTGAGAAATGAGGATAAGGAAGCTGAGAAACAGGGAAGTGGACAACTTAAAAGGGAAACAGAAATGAGAGGAGATGGATGGGTTAGATAGACATCAATGGATCAGTTAGTGGAGGTGCTTAGTAAATGGACATTAACAGAAGGAAATGCTTCCTTTTTTAAAACTTCTCAATATTGCCGTTTTAAATATTGAAATTTGTGGACGATAACTAAATGTGTAAGACCATACGACTGTTTAAAATTTACGGTAAGCTCAGATCCAGAGATCAGATTGATCTTTACAAACCACACGGTGCATGTGTATGAAGATCTGAAACCATGAGTGCCGCCTCCATCAGAAGCCCTCAGAGTGTCCTAGTTCAATCATCAAAGTTAATAAGGCTGTAAGATGCAAAAAGGTCTGAAAGCAGGTCAAACAACTGACAGCACTTTTCTGTCGTAACAAAGAGTGGCAGTAATAACACACAAAAAAAAAGATCTTTAAAGAGAGACCATTAGAGAGGGAAGTGGTTGGCTGCTATAGCAACTAACCTCGGCAAAAATATATACATTTGAAAAAAAAGCAGATACTAGGGAAATTGATGGAGAAACAGAAGTTAGAGAAAATATAAATAACACAGATGAATTCACCTGCTCCTATTGCAATTAATACTGCAGTACAGCTAGCTGAGGCAGAAAGTCAGAAAAGTTAGTTTGAGACAGATAACCTGTGAAAAAAATCTATCTATCTATCTATCTATCTATCTATCTATCTATCTATCTATCTATCTATCTATCTATCTATCTATCTATCTATCTATCTANCTATCTATCTATCTATCTATCTATCTATCTATCTATCTATCTACCTACCTACCTACCTACAGTGGACAGCGTCAAGGAGGCTAATGAACCAAAATTGGTTTTTCAAAATGACAATAAATTCAGCATAATCAAATAAAATCCAAAATCTTAATGGAGCATCTATGGGAATTTATATTATTATGCAGCTAAGAAAGCTGAATGGGTTGCTATGGTATGATTTTAGCCAATTCTTCCAAATTAACGTCCATTAAATTTTTTTTGCTTTCATGGGCTCTTGATATGAACTCTAAGATTTAATGTTGTCCACAGTATTTTTATAGGGTTAAGCTCAAAGGAATGTAGCTTTATTTCTTTAGTAGCTTTATTTTAGTTCTCTGAAAGCACTTAAGCCTCTTTGAACGGGTGTTTGGGATCATCAAGTTTCTGAAATATCTACCCTTGTTTCATCATTATCATCATCATCATCATCATCCTGATGAAGGGGAAGCAGAAAACCTGCTGTACATAATAATGTTGTTCATATCTTCATATTTTACTGTTGTTTTAGGGTATGGAGTACATGGAGTACCTTTTGATCTCCAAACATGGTGTGTATTATGGCATCCACTATTATTTAAATGTTGGCCTGCTTTGATCAGAATAAACTATCCTATTTGTGTACATAATTTTAATCACACTTCTAATGTGATTTATCGACAGCTTCTTCAGCATTGAAGACTTATGATATGAAACAACTGTCGCTCTTTGAGAAATCTTTTATCTCTTCCATCTGAAATCCTTTTGGGAGAATGGAGCAATGGTTGGTTGATGGTTAAATGTCACAGTAACTATCATGGTAATATACTCCAAACAGTGCTGGCTGAAACATTAGGTAAATTAGATATTCTGATGTTACTAATACCAATTTGTTTGCCAACAACAGAGTTGCAAAGGTCTTGAGAAAGCTCACTGGTTTTGCCCATCATGCAATTTATCATGTGTGACAACTTGGTAATTAGAGTTGGGTTTTTTCCGGCCATCAGTTGTCAGTGATCTAATTGATATTAATTTGCACAAAGTGGCACGATTGCTTTCTAATAACTGATAAATTGCATCTGATGTCATAGGTTTCCACGCCTTTTTGCACTTCCCTTCCACTCTGTTTTCAGAACTTTTCACCTGTGCCCTTCCATGTTACTGCACACAGGTTATACATTTTTGAGCAAAAGATTTCGTGCACCCTTTGGAAATATACATGCTCAAATAAATAAAGGGAACATGTAAACAACACAATATAACTTCAATCAAATCAAACTTCTGTGAAATCAAACTGTTTACTTAGGAAGGAAGAACATTTCATTTCACATGCTGTTGTGCAATTTGAATAGATGACAGGTGGAAATGATTTGCAATTAACAAGACACACTTAATAAAATAGTGGGTCTGCAGGTGGGGGACTACTCTCAGTAGTACCTGTGCTTTCTGGCTAATTTTGGTAACTTTTGAATGTTTTTCACACTCGTGGTAGCATGAGACAGACTCTGCAACCCACACAAGTAGCTCAGGTAGTGCCACTCATCCAGGATGGCACATCGATGCAAGCCGTGGCAAGAATGTTTGCTTTGTCTGACGGTGTAGTGTCCAAGCCAGACAGGCCAGCACACCAGGAGCCGTGGAGGAGGTCGTAGGAGGGAAAAACCTCAGCAGCAGGTCCACTACCTCCGCCTTTGTGCAAGGAACAAGAGGGGACACAGCCTGAGTCCTCCAAAATGACCCCCGGCAAGCCACAAATGTGCATGTGACTTTAATTACAATCTTTTTTATGACTCCATGAGGACTATATGAGGGCCTGACATCCACAGATGGAGGTTGTGCTCACAGCCCAACTCAGTGCAGGACGTATGGCATTTGCCAGAGAACACCAGCAGTGGCAAATTTGCCACTGGCGTCCTTTTTTCTTTACAGATGAAAGCAAGTTTACATTAAGAACAAGATAGAGTCTGGAGACACCGTTGAGAGCAATCTGCTAATGCAACATCCTTTGGCATGACCGATTTGGCAGTGAGTCAGTAATGGTGTGGGGTAGCATTTCTTTGGAGAGCCGCACAGCATTTCATGTGCTCGCCAGAGGTAGCATGACCGCCGTTTGGTACTAAGATGAGATCCTCAGACCTCTTGTTAGACATATACTGGTACAGTTGGCCCTGGGTTCCACTTAATGCCAGATCTATTGTGGCTGAGTGTGTCAGAAGTAGTGGTGTGTTTTTCCTCTTTAATTTTGTGTGCAACTCCAAATCCAGGCCTCCATTGGTTAAAAAATTTGATTTCCATTGATGATTTATCTGTGATTTTGTCAAAAAATTCAAAGTACATAAGTATTAGATAATATTTAATTTATTCAGATGTAAGATGTGTTATTTCAATGTTCCCTTTATTTTTTCTGAGCAGTGTATTTACCTTAAAACTAGTGCTGTATTTAAATCTTATTTTACATCCCTGGATGTCTGCCAACTGGTGTAAAGGTTATGCACTGGGATCCTGACAATAAGTGGCAGTTTCTGACCTAA
Source organism: Cyprinodon variegatus (assembly GCF_000732505.1). Lineage (NCBI taxonomy): Eukaryota > Metazoa > Chordata > Actinopteri > Cyprinodontiformes > Cyprinodontidae > Cyprinodon > Cyprinodon variegatus. The sequence continues at coordinate 46,148 of NW_015150805.1, forward strand.
TCTACCAGCAGGGCAAAGACGGGGAAGGTATTACTCTAACAGGGGACCAGGGGAGACAGAAAAGAAAGCATGAAACTAAAAAATATGGCCATAGTTCTTCATTTTATATATTTAAGAGAGCTGCAGAACCAAAGAACCACTTGCACCCCTGCAAATATACCAAAGGAAAACAGTGATTCTACCTAAATATAAAAGAACCTCCAAGTGAATCACCTTAATCTTTTGTTGTTGTTAAAAATCACCTGTAAATTTAGAAACTAAAATAGGTCCAAGGAGAAAAATCACTGGACACTATACACCATAACAGGGGGCCAGGACCAGTACTACAGGCACACTGACCCCTCTTGGCCACTGCCTAGAACCGCCCATGCTCTGTTGGCATTTAACTATCTACCTCTTGTATTTAAAGAGAATTAATGACATGAGAGAATTGGCTACTCAAATCTCTCGAGTCACAGGGCAAGCTGTAACAACAATGGATTTTATACAAGGACATATGGCTGATTACATGTAGGTGTGAGTCTTCCAGCAAGTGTGAAAGATGCAATCAAGTCTTGTGAAGATAGAGAGGGCAAAAAATAACTAAAACAACGCCTGGAAAGAACACTAATTACTTAAGAGATTTAGGGATTAGGAAGAAGAGAGACACAATTAGCCAAATAAGCTTTCTTAATATATCGTGGTTAAATCTCTGCAACGGTGTCTGGGAATGCTTTTCCAGCTAGTTGCAGTTTTTAAGATAATCCTTCAACTTCCTATCTTTCATAACAGTATTCTCTATTCTAAATAAGTTGCAGTCATGCCCAATTACTTTGGTATGAAGCCATGTGATAGGCAAGGTTTGCTCACCTTAAGCACAGTGATGTTCCAGGCATAGCTTTCCATGGCCTTCTGAAGTTTACGACCTTTCAGACCCTCCTTTACTCCAATGCGATGCAGGTCTTCATGGAAGTCCAGACCTGGAATCGGACAGACTGACATGTTTCACCTAGAAGCAATGTCATTAAAACCACAAATGCCTCTAATGAGGCTATAGTTTGCTCAAGTCAAAATCACTTATTAATTTATTCAACTGTAAATATGGTTTAAAGGACAAAAACATCAGTTTTAGATGAGCCTGTGTTAGGCTTTAATAAATAATTCTTAATAAGGCAGAGGTAAGACTTGTTACTCAATACATGAAAAGTAAAGAGGAAACACCAGTACCATTCTGCATACAATTATAACTGATGTAATTGAGCAAATTTGTAAATTCAATTGTAAAGTTGTCATAAAGGACTTGGATACCTCTGTTAAAGTAGGAGCAATTTGTGAAAAAAAGAAAAAAAATCACCACAGTAAACAATCCTCCCATTGCATCCATTCAGGAAAAGAAGGGACATTCGGTGGAACTTTCTAAGCTGACTGGACAAAGCAATACCCACTGCTTACCAACTAAAGTTTAATTATGGCTAAGAAAACACACAAAAACTTCATATGCAGCAGGTGCTTAAAGGTATAGTGGAGGATTTTTGTGATTTTTTAAAGATTCCCACCCTCTCCATTTTACAAAAAAAAAAAAAAATGCACATGCACAACCCTGCTTCCTTGAGAGGAAACTATTTAACATGTGCTAGAGCATGCACAAGCCCATTTCTTCTTGTGCATGCTGTTTGCATCGCTCATACAAGCTTACTTCCAAAAGAAGATTTGCAACTTTTCCCACTATTTCAGACTCTTAACCCTAACCCAACCGCTAAGTAAAAATGCGGTCTGCCTTACGTAAACAGATCACCAAAATGTCAATTAGGAGGACCACTTATTTTTGATGATCCACCCAGAACAAGAACATCCTCCACTATACCTTTAACCTGGCAAGATGGATGTGTTGCACTCTTGGTTTAGTATTGCAAATATCATCAGTGTGTCTGCTATCCATTTTTTAAAGATACAATTGTGGATTCTGACAAAACAGGTGTAATAAAACAAGCTTAACATGCTTCCTCCTGCTCTTGCTTTCAACACAGCTGTAAGTCTCTCCGTTAACTATAATACTGCAATGTGATTGGCCAACTCGTGCTAGGTTGCTTCTTGAATGGTTGAGGCCAGAGGTGGGCAAGATAGACTCTGTTGTGTTTTTGAAGGCACAAATAAATAATAATAAAAAATTCAGTTTGAAGGCAAGTTTAGTCTTTCCATGTTATATCAAATTGTTGGTTTTGGTGGACTAAGCTTTAATATGTGAATATTTTAGCACCCTTCTCCTGATAGATACCTTTGCAAACTTTAATCAATGTTATACTACCCTCTTTTGCAGACCACAAGTTTATATAAGCATATGAATTTGCAAGAAAAAGTTTAATTACAGACATTAGCTACACATTAATAATGATAAGTGATGCAAGGTATTTACCTTAAAAAGCTGAATTCTGGAATTGCAACAAAGTTCAAGTTTAATGGTGAGCAAATTAATCTGTCTGTTGTACAATTATATATATATATATTTTTGCACTTTTAATTTCCATATGCGTTATTTAACCAACATTAAACAAACTAGTTGCATATAATATATGTCATATAAAATGTAAAACAAAACTAACATTTAAAGCTGGGTGGGTACACTTTAGAGAACAACTGTTTTTGAGAAAGAAACTTTGATGAGAGAGAAAAACAGGAACAGTGAGGCTGCATCTCCTTATGTAATGTCTGGCCTTGAGAACAGTTGTAAACGCTGTTGTAGCAGGGAGGCCCTGATTTCTAATCGGCACAGAGGGCCTTTGTGTGTTTGGCTGATCTGCTTCCAAATTAATGCTTTTTCAACCACAGTCCAGTTAGGATCAATAAGGCCAGTATAATTTATTTCTTTTTATATTTATGCCATTTGATTCTCTGGACCCATGTGATGGACTGGCATCCTCTGGATGTCTGGTGTTGCTTATAGGGCTAAAACTGAATTGGTACAACGGAGGCTAACCTCTAATTAGGCTTCAGAGTAGGTCAGGCTATGTTGCAGCAAAGGCAAAGCATTCCTAATCCATTAAGGGTTTAGAAGTAAACTCCCTTTAAACCTGTAAGATTCAGCTTGCCTGTAAGACTGTCCCTCAAAGATGACCTTAAGCAACAGAAGCTTTGATTTTCTGCACAAGGACTGAAGAAACAAGACAGGTCGATGGAATAAACTACATCTTGCAATATTTTCTTTCAAAGATGTTGCACCTCTGCTGTTAAAAAGCAAATTATGTCTTTTCTTAGAAAACTGGAGAATACTTAACCCAATAAATCCATCACATGTTTCTAACATAATAACTTAAATTGATCATTCTGAAGAAATCCTTTGAAGGGTAAATTGGCATAAGATTCAAAATGAAGCAACTGTTTCGATTAGCTATTTTTAATGCTCCATTTACAATGTCTGCTACGCTTTCCTAATTGTATAACTACAATAGATATAGTCCTACTAGAGAATAAAAGCCTGAAATTTATATTAAAAGAGATAAAGATGAATCTAATTTTATAATCTGCTACACTTAATGTGCAGCTGCTTCTACGGAACTAAGTAAGGGAGAGTGTGAACAGAGGATGGGACAAAAACAAGTAAGCAGGGAGCTGTAAAAGCCACAAAATTAGCTCCTGGCGCTTTGTACCAATATAGGTTCTTAGCATATTTAATCTGGCAATGATTACGAGTCATCTCTGGGTAACATTAACATGATTCCTGCTCCTTACTGTCACTTTAACTCTAGGAAAATCAGGCTAATAAGCAAAATGTGACCCCACGGCATGCTCTGAATACACACAGACTTTATAGCTTGCTTCACCAATGCTAAGAAAGCGGAGCTCAGAAGGAAGGATAAAGGAGACAACATCTCTTCAGAGTAACCACAGCCCATAGCTTTTAGATCTTATAAACAACACACCTATTTTGCATTTATAACGGAAACTGTACAACATTCACATACAAATCGTACCAGGCATGCAGGCAGATAGACTGCAAGGTTAGGGTTAGTAAATGACAAAATTAAACAGAATTGCTAAAGCCAATTTTGTTTCACTAAAAATAAATGGTACATGTTGAAAGGGATATTTTTATCCCTCAGATCAATGTTTGCTTTATTTATCCGAAATCAGACAGACTCCTGAATCCATGATAAGTGCCATCATTGCAAACACAGAAAGGGATGAGCTGGAAAACCGACATTACAGAGTAAAAGACAACAAAAGGGAATTAGATGTCTTTATCGTGGATATTCACAGCAAGAAAGCTGTCAAAAACACAATGAACAAATCCACAGTTTTTAGACACAGAAAGATGAACACACCAGAGAATTGACAAAACACGGAACACTTGATAACAAGATATTTTCATGGGGCCATAATTATTCAGCTCTATGTATTCTATTGTATTGCTTCATCTCTTCATACTT
>NW_015150805.1:51226-58792 GCF_000732505.1 Cyprinodon variegatus
AATTTTATTGTTTATAAAAATTTGACCTGTTGCATTACTCAAATTAAAGTTCCATTCTAGTTTAAAGGAAGAATACAAGCAAGAAAACAAGCACTACATACTGTATATCGCATAAATAAACCCTAAATAAATCCCTTTTTAGGGACAATATCAATCAGAGAAGAAGGTAAAATACCAAAGATATCAACAGCTCAGGTGTAAGAACCGAAAACAAAAAACAAAAAAACATTTGTTTAGTGCTGAAAAAAAGGTCTTTATGAAAAAGAGAAGAAAAATAATCTACTACTAAAAGAAAAGCCTAAAAGTTTTCAAACTCAAATGTGTGGCAGAAAACTAAAGCTGCACATCATGAAATCAGCACCACATGCAGTGAAATATGATGGAGGCTAAATCATGCTGCGGGCATTCTTTTCTTTTTTTTAGCAGGGATATGGAAAATGGTAAGAGCTGATGGGAATATGAATGAGCTGAAAGTATTTACAGGGCCACCCTGGAGGAAAAGCTGTTAAAGGCTGAAAAAGACTTGGAAGCAAAGGTTTCCCTTCAACAAATTACAAATCTCCTTCTTAGACTTGGACATACAGCCTGAGGTAGAATTTGAATGCTTTCCATCTAAGCATGATTTTAGAAGTTTGATTCCAGACATACATTTCCATGCAACTAAAAAGCTCTTTTCACAGACGATCAATTCAATCTGAATTTAAATTTTGTTTTTTAGTTGTTTTGAAAAAGCTATTTCAGTCTGCATGTATTTCCTTCTGATCTGTCTGCCCCCAAAAATCTAAAGCCCTCAGTTATTTCTTTTAAGAAATAACTGAGGGCTGATTACATGCAAAGGATTTTTTTTCATTATATTTATTTTCATTTATTTAATTGATCTTTTGAAAACCATGCAAAATGTCCCTTTCACTTTGCTGGTATGTACTATTTTGTGTTTGTCTATCACACCGTGTAAGAAAAGTAAAATACCTTGAAATGTGTGGTTGTAGCATAACTTTTGAAGGAAATCCAAGGCCTAGATTCCTAGATATTCACAGATTCAAATTTCTGGGATTTTATAACATTCTGAAATTTAGGCATGCAATATTGACATTTGACAGATTCAACAGAATTGTTGTATTTGAGACTGTGGACCATTTCTGTTATTTTCTGGGGGGCATCAGGACTATTTATATGATATATAACAGCCATAGTATCCTTCGCTATGATGACTCATTAAAATAGAGCAATCCTGATTTCTAGATAAATTATGTGTGGTTTATTTTGATATGTATTTACTCACAGATTTAAAAAAAAATGGAACCACAAAAGAAAAAACAAATTAAATGTTTAAAAAACAAGACTTAGCAAAGCAAATCAATTATTACTCAGTGACAAAAAGAGAACAGTGGAGTTCCCACATACAGACATCAGATATCTGCAGAACGTGACACTGTGGACACAGAAGCTACAGTGGTAGCATCTGGAGTTGTTTTTTTCCTGGTTGCCCATTATCCTCATGCGTTACGGCGAGCCACCAATAGGGCCCACAGGGGAATCATCTCGCACCTCTCCATCCTCATCAACACATAAGCTTCACTGCCCAAATTAAACTGATTAGCTACAACTAATGACTGTGCATAAACTGGGAGCAAGAAGAAAATGGAAGATGCTGCAGGACAGGCAGAACAAATCCAAACCTGTTCCAACCTGTTGGTTCTGATCATACATATTGGTCTGAATTTGGAAAAAAGGAAAGTGAGATGACAGTTGAGTGAGATTCCCTTGTTTTATATCACAGTCATCATTTTTGATTGTGGCTTTGTCAAAACAGCATTTAGCTGATGAGCAAAGCCAAGGGTAAAGGAGCAGATGAAAAGGACAAACTAATGAAATCCTCTCCCATCTCCACCTTCTCCCCCAAATACTGACAGGCTGTCCTCTAATAGCACTGATTTTTGCTTCTCACGCAACCATTAAGCCAAAATTACACCTCTGAATGATCACAGGGACAAAACCTTCAATTCTATGTAAATCCACTATCTCTTTACATCCCTTTCTCTCCTTCCTTTTGTGTTTTCAGCCGGTAACTCTTAATGCTGTCAGTCTGAACATATGCTATATAATACACATTCTGAAAGGTGCATTCAGTAATTGTCTCACCCTAACAAAGAGATGCTCTCAGTAGAAATACTAATGGAATGGGTTAATCACAACATCGTCTGTGAATTTTCAGGTCTTAAGAGGCTATTAAAAGGTCATAATCGACTGAAATACAGGCTCAATTAAAAAGAACATGAAGAAAACCCTCAATTAGAGTGAGTAAGACAACAGAATGGGTCCAAAGGCTAAATGTGTTGTGAGATTTATTGGATCTTATGAATTTTACTTAAAAAATCAACATCAAAGGAGCCTAAATTTTGCATCAACTATAGGAGCACAAAGGTTATTAATACTTTCACTCAATTAGATTGATTTATTGAATTGAATTTACTGAATCCATCTAGACATAGGCTGCAGATTTAGTCAAGTAGGAGAATAATGTGAACAGAGGACAGGGATAGAAGCACATTTTAATTGGTAACTGTCACCATTTTGAACAATAAAGGAGGATTTCAGTCATCTTTAATGTTTTTGTCATCTTTGGAGTTATGATTTCTGTGAAACACTGAGCAATAATTCAGAAATAAAATATGCAAAACAATGATGAATTTTATAAGATCACTAAGTGCAAAAGCAGGCTATATATTTAGATCTGATGAAACATGGCTGCAAGACTCTAATATTTCTTTTAAATTGGGTAAACTCCATCAAATGGACATATTGTTAACAGAAGGGCAACAAATGACTGGAAGTACCAATAGAAAGACACTAAAAGGATGTAAAATGGACATCGGTTTTGGAAAAGGCGATATGAGGCACTATGTGTCAGAAGCAGGGGGCGCAGCAGAGAGTGGGCGATGGGGTGAGTGTTATGTTTGGCATGCAGCTGAGGCGCCTGAGGGCTGTCGCTGCTCCCCCTTTGCCTCAGTGTATCATTATTCTCACTTACATAGAAAGCTTGCAGCTCTGAAAAGGAGACCGTCCAGACCCCCCCGCCCCTCAGCTCCATTAGAAACATTAGTTTTTATTATCTTATAGCTGCATACAGGTTCTTTTACCTGAAAGGGCAATGCACTAAGCAGCTGTTAGAGTGCCTGTGTGTGGTTTACAGTTGGCTCTGCTTAAACTCTGAAATCATCACCTTTGAACATTCTTCCTGCTCCTGCAGGGGAACCATAGAGCCAAGGGGACAGCTCTGTGATTGAAGCCCCAGCATTCAGCCTACATCCCTGGGTAATTACCCAGCATTAAAATCTGAGGTTAGTTATACTGTGTAACACCGGCAAATAAAGCTTCGTATACAGGAGGCTTAAAATAGCTTTTTTGATTCAGAATGTCTAAATTTCCAGCTGCTATACAGAAAATAAGCAGGAAAAGGAATAAATTTAATTTTCCAGGTTTACAGACGCTACAATAAAGTAGAAAATTGGCAAAGATCTGCTGCTCTTTAGTCGACAGTAGTGGCACAATGGGAGGTAAGAACATGCAAACTTGAAACGGCAGTATTCCAGCTATGCGCGCTATAGAAGCAAAGCAAATGAGGAGGAATGAAAGCTGAACCCAAAAGCAGCTGGTGAGGGCAAACCGCAAGGATTTCCTGATTTTCTCTAATATGATCTTATCATAGTCGTTTTTTTTTCCTTTGAGGGATTTCGTCTTTTTTTTTTAAAAGTAAATATGAAAGGATTTATGATTCTTTGGTTCCATCATTTTCCCTCCCTTTACCAGGACTATTCCCCCACTGCCCTCAATGCCGAACCTTTTCATTTCTCTCCTCCTTTCAAAGGATGTTTACGCGTTCTGTCTTTTCTCCCCTGCAGCCCTTTGTCTGTGTGGCTCGCTGATTGTTTTCACCTGTTTGCTGCACATAACAACAGCGCGCTGACTCACTGATGTCCGCTTCTATTGACAGCAGCCACCGCTGATGATGTTGACAGAGATGTTGTGGGGGTTACAGTGTGCAATTCCCAGTCTGTTAGGTATGAGCAAGACTCCCTGGATCTCATAACAGGAGAATAGATTCTTTTTTTCATCATGATATTGAGTTTTAAAATAGATATGTCTGAAGAAAAATTGAATGATGTTCTTGAAATGTAAGTAATTCTCATCACAGCAGCAGAAAGATGTCCTTTGTTGTCATGTTTTGGGTTCTTTTGAGTTCATTGATTCATTTTTTTGTTAGTTTTCTTTTCTTAATGTGATCTTAAGGTATTGAGCTTAGTTTAATAGAATTTTTTCTTTTGTTTTTCAAAGTACATTTTAAATTATTTGCTTTGCAAATTTTGTGTTATGCTTAATTCTGTCCTTTCATATGTCTAGTTGCCTTATTCACTGTATTTGCATTCCATTTTCACGTGTTTTCTAGCTTATTTCTTTAGGACAAAATGTGTATTTTTTTTAGCATTTGTAATTGTTTTTTTGTCTTTTCTAAATGTAATTTTGGTATATCTTCTGTTTGTCTATTAATCTTGATATAAACCCATTTCCTCTTAAGCAAGTTAATAAGATTGTGTTCACCTTTGTTTTTCCTCATTACTTGCTCTATTTAAGCTGTCATTCTTCCATTAGTGTCCTATGGATCCTACATTGTATCACCATGTGCAGGTTCTGTTTTGTTTATTCATTCACCCACCATATGGCTTAAAAGCATTCAGCTGCACTTTGGTCCTAAAATGTACTATATTTGAGTTTATTTTTACATAGGTTACATATATTTTTTTCAGGATAAATTTTTTAGCAGCTGAACTTCAGCTAAGGATGTAAATAGACCCTTTATTTGAAAATCCTACTGATTTTCAAATACCGTATTTTCACGACTATAAGGCGCACCTAAACGTCTTTTTTTCCCTCAAAATGTGGGGTGCGCCCTATGGTGCGGTGCGCCCTATCTGCGGACGTTGTTGAGACCACCATGAGTATGTGAGAACCTTAAAGGGGGAAGTGTGGGCGTGGCTTGTGTATAAAAGAACAGGTATGTGCTTTATGCAGAACATTGTTGTCTTAACAACCCTGAAATTGGCAAAGAGACACGCCTATGAAGCCCAGTTTAAACTGAAGGCTATCAGCTACGCAGAGGAACATGGAAATCGAGCAGCTGCGAGAGAATTCAATATAAATGAATCGATGGTTCGCAAGTGGAGGAAGCTGGAAAACGAACTCCGACTGGTGAAGAAGACGCAGCTGAGTTTCCGCGGACATAAGGCGAGGTGGCCCGAGTTGGAGGAAAGACTCGAGCGGTGGATCGTGGAGCAAAGAACGAGTGGGGCCAGCGTTTCAACGGTCACTGTTCGACTTAAAGCAGTAAAGCTAGCGGAAGAAATGAAAATTGAAAATTTTCAAGGAGGTCCATCGTGGTGCTTCCGTTTTATGAAACGGTGCAATTTTTCCATCCGGACCAGGACTACAGTTGCTCAGCGACGTCCGGCGGATTATGATGAAAAGCTGGCGAGCTTCCACTCCTTCTGCAGCAAACACATCGCTGACAAAGTCATCCAGCCAAGCCACATCACCAACATGGACGAGGTGCCGCTCACTTTCGACATCCCGGTGAATCACACCGTGGAGAAGAAGGGGACCAGCACTGTAGCGATACACACAACGGGGTATGAAAAGGCGTCGTTTACTGTTGTGCTTGGCTGCCACGCAAATGGACAGAAACTGCCGCCTATGGTGATTTTTAAAAAAAAGACTTTGCCTAAAGAGGCTTTCGCAAAAGCCGGCATCATTTCCAAGGAGCCGCCTGGCACGGAAAGTGACTCTGACAGCGAAGAAGAAGGGGAAACTGGCATGTCGGATTTAGCGCAGCTGTTTAATTCAGAAACAGAGGATGAGGACTTTGAGGGGTTTGATTAATACTCTGTAATAAATACTTGAATAAAGCACAATCATACTCAGTTTTGCTCCCGCCCTATTTTTCTACCTGAAAACTTAATTCAACAGCAGCCTCTGGGCCGCGGCGCATCCGGGCTCACCTCGGCAGGTGTTTTTTCATCTAAATAATCTAAATCTTTTTGAGTGAGAAAGTCCACCTGAAAATTTTATCATTGCAGTCAGTTCATCCAGATTATTATCCTGCCTATGTTTTAAGTTAATTTATGCGTCAATAAACGAAGAAGGGGAAACTGGCATGTCGGATTTAGCGCAGCTGTTTAATTCAGAAACAGAGGATGAGGACTTTGAGGGGTTTGATTAATACTCTGTAATAAATACTTGAATAAAGCACAATCATACTCAGTTTTGCTCCCGCTCTATTTTTCTACCTGAAAACTTAATTCAACAGCAGCCTCTGGGCCGCGGCGCATCCGGGCTCACCTCGGCAGGTGTTTTTTCATCTAAATAATCTAAATCTTTTTAAGTGAGAAAGTCCACCTGAAAATTTTATCATTGCAGTCAGTTCATCCATTTTATTATCCTGCCTATGTTTTAAGTTAATTTATGCGTCAATAAATTGTATCAGAGGAGTAATCACAGCCCTGTGTCATCAGCGATGTGTCTCTCACAGCCGGTTCCCAGGTTTGAATAATACTTTGTAATAAATACACCTTGCAGCTTTATTTGCTGTGATCAGTGGGAATAAAGTAGTTTTAATATGTTTTTAAGTGGGAAAATCCACCTGAGAGGACATGTACCTGTATATAAAAAACGCGCCCTATAGTCCGGTGCGCCTTATGTGTGTGTTAAATACAGAAATGGGACACATAACTGAGACTGCGCCTTTTAGTCCGGTGCGCCTTATGGTCGTGAAAATACGGTAATGGTTTATTGAATTACAATTTTGTTGCAGCGAATTAACTGATAGATGAAACACTTAGCGTAGAAAAGCCGTTTTTTTTAGTGTTAGTTTTGAAGTGACATCAATATCCAATGGAGTTCACCACAGTTCATCCTTAAGTGTAGTAAAACCACATGATGGTATTTAAATAATGTTTGAAGCACTCTGAAACAGAAACCTAAACAAATTCAAACAAGCTGTAGATAATGATATATATAGCTATATATATAATGATATATATAGCTATATATAAAAATATCCATCTATATAAATACACAGGTAAATTTCTCCACTGTGATTGCAATAAAATCAATCAATTGATCAATCAATCCATCAATCAATATATCAAGACTTACGTCCACTTCATCGACATCAAGTGAGTGAGAGGAAGGTTGTGGGTGCCACGAGAAGGTACTTAATTTTACTGAGACGTCGGTAATCTAGAGTGGGATCCCCCCCAGTTATCCAGGTTGGCATAGGATTGGTGTGTATTGGACAGGGTTAAATTGCATATCGGGCAGAGTTAAATTACCTGTAGATAATGGGAAAGGTTTTGCAGTTCTACAGTATGGTAGTAGAACAAAAGGCAAGGTTATGGGGAATTGTCAACTGCCCAAGGAGAAATTTTTGATCAAATGCTAACCCAACTGTTTTTAATATTCTTTTTTGTTTCTGCATTTTTTATTTTTTTATTTTATTTTATTCATTTTTTA
>NW_015150805.1:60617-68921 GCF_000732505.1 Cyprinodon variegatus
ATTTTTGATCAAATGCTAACCCAACTGTTTTTAATATTCTTTTTTGTTTCTGCATTTTTTATTTTTTTATTTTATTTTATTCATTTTTTATTTTTTCTTACTTGCTTTGATTCTGTTTTATCTTCCTGTATTTTAATCATGTAAAGCACTTTGCATTGTCTTTGTACTGAATTGTGCTATACAAATAAATTTGCCTTGCCTTGCCTTGCCATCATTTGGCATGTAGTCACTAGTCAGACAGACTGTTAGAGCCACGTATTTCACATATTTTATTCTATTCCATCTTATTCTTTCTTTAATTCAGTTCTTTAAATTCTGTTCCTATTTTTTTACATCTTAAAATGTCTAAGCTAAACATTGAGTGGAAAAAACTTTTTTTTCCATTCAAACATTTAAATAGCCTGCTGAATTATCAAAATACACTGCTTTTTTCTTTACATTCTGAATATTGTAAGAAAAGAAAAAAAAAATGTTAAAGAAAGAGACAACTTGGGTTTTTAAGAAAATACTCAAATTGCTCAAATTTACATATGAAAAGTATCTTAATTGTTTCATGCTGCATACCTGCCCGTTGTGCTTGTGTGAGCTTTGAGTAGACGACATCAGCTGACTCGATCAGGGTTTTGCTGGTTTGGATCATCTACAAGACAAAAAAAGTACAAACAGTTATTTTAAAATACATCTTAATGTCACTAAAACAAAACCCTTCAGCAGAGCTACAGTCAAGCTGAATAAAATAGACATATAAGGATAATAACCAGGGAGAAGTAACACGTGGGAAGGTCTTGATGTTAAAATGCTAGAGGGTCTAGTTCTTTTCATAAACATCATTTCCAATTAGTTATTCTCATTAGGCAGAGCTCATGCAAGATCGGCACAGACATCTTAGTGTTTAAACTGACAGTTTAAAGCAGAGAAGACTGCTCCCATTTCAATGTTTTTATCACTGGGAAATTTTTTTTAATAGATTTTTCATAATAATTAAGAATAGCAGATTATTCTGAGCTGACTCCACCATATTTTTTATGAGGAGCCAAATAGAAATGACGGCCTTGTGCATAAGCATTGTGGTGTCTTAAAGCGGAGGTCTTCAACAGGGGGTCCGCAGACCCTAGGGGGGGCGACGGAGGTACTGCATGGGGGTTGCAAAAGTTTAGGTTGATTAGACTTTTTTTTTTTTATATATATTCACCCCTGCATTTTTTTTCCACTAATTGAAATGTCTTTAAATCCACATTAACACGAATTCAACACACTGCAGTAAACAGATAAATGGAGGCAGAAGATGTCTTTCAGTCATCAATGCAAACATTAAGCAACACACAGGAGCTCTTTCAAGCTGGGCACCGTTTCATTCACAACACCTGTCCCATCAACCAGGAATCAGAATCAGAAATACTTTAATAATCCCAGGGAGGGATTACTTTCCTTACATTACTCCATCTGCAATAGAGTGACTGTAGGACCAGTTTGATATAACACAATTTCATACAAAATATATAATTAGTGGGTCCCAGCTCCATCTCGCCATCAGTTTGCGGGTCCTTGGCCTTGAAAACGTTGAAGAACCCTGTCTTAAAGCCTTTAAAAGGGTCTTCTTCCACCGGATGTTCATTACCTGGTTTCTCATCTTCTGTTCCGTAAATCAGTGTATGATATGTCTATTTCATATAGCTGTACAGGTTGTTTTAGATTATTTACTGATTTCACAGTTCCATCTGACCAGGCTATGGAAACGAAAACTGAAATCAGTTTCCCCATAAATATGTTCTAGGTTGGTTGTGCGTCGTTTTTCCTTTGAGTGAAATCAGAATTTGAAAGCAGGTGTTCTGTATTTCCTCAAGCTTTCTTTGTCTCACTTTAAAATGTGTTTTATAATCATAAAAATATGTGTTGCAATTTAAAGTAACCAATTAATCTAAGAGTCATGCTTTTGAACCGTGGGAAGAAGGCTTTCTACGCTGAGGAAAGCCTCAGATGTTCAGGGAGAACATGCAAACAATGCAGAAAGACCAGGATTCAAACAGGTTGTCTTGCTGGAAAACAGCAGCATTAACAATTGCACCCTTTGTGTGGCTTGTTAAACAGTTAATGAGGTTTATTTATTTGTATTTTTTCTTTTTCAAGTATGTCGGGGGACATGCCAGAACGTGCAAACTTTTTTACAGGTGCATGGATTCGAGACGTTCCATGTCCTCCATCCTACTACTGGTCAGCTGGTTGATGCTCCTACATCCTCTCTATATTATAGCAACAGAAAGACAAGGTTGGCTGATTGATACCATTTCCTTCAGCAAAGAAAATGCAAAGAATCTTATAATGGAAACTAAAGGAGCCCGACTTGTATCCAATTAAGGTAAACCTGCTTTTAATTTGTTACTGGTAAGCGCATCTGTCCCTCCTAAATCTATATACCGGTAATACAGGGAGCAATGGGAAAGTTTGATTAAAAAAGTTAATATGCTTAGCTGGTAAGGTATATATTCATAATTTCTGCAAAAGTCTTTATCAGAATAATGCAAATATATTACTGTACGTAAAATATTTTTGGCACATAAGTATGTAACCATGTGGAACATATTGTTTCTGTTCAAAGCAGTTATTTCATATTATATACAAATGTTGTCACACTGAAGTAATATGGAATACATTTGAAAATACAAAACTTAAAAATTAATCGTTACTTATTATTTATTGGTATTTTTAGAATAGCAACCCATGTTAACACCCTGTGCAATAACCCTGTATAATAACCCTGCTATAAAAACAAAGGCATATGTGGACGCACTTTTTATACTGTATACATGTATATCCCATGCACCTTTGTCTTCCTTTGGCACCTTCCTCTTCTCCTATGATTATTTGAGCTGATGTAATGAGTATATTTCTCCACTGCAAGATCAATAAAGTCAATCAATCAATCAACAACACACCCAGGCGATTCTCTCATAATTTGGACCACAAGTACTTATACATTTACAGAAGTTAACATGCCAAAAAATAATATCACTTCAAAATTTCTATCATGCCAAAAATATGTTTAAAGGGGTACTCTGAAATCATCCAACATGGCTGATGAGGAGAAGCTGGAGGAGAGCTCCAGCAGAAAGGAGAGGGATAATTAAGTTTCAGTCTCCCATGAGAGAATGAAAGTAGACTGCCTCACTGTTTGGATGAGTATGCATGTACATGTCTTTTTTCCAGGCAATCTTCTCGTGGGAGATGTTTTGAATGCAAAGTTAAAATAGGCAGCTCTCTTGCTGAGGCAGTGACTGGAGACGAAACAGTTTAAATGCAAAACATAATGAACATTTGTCTAACCTCTGACTAACTCATGCATGAGCATAATAAAACGCATGCATATAAAACTGTAGCTCAGGAAGCCCAACGGTGTTCTGCATTTGATAGAAACACGCAATTTATTTTTGAAAGAGAATGTTGATTAGGGAGACATGTTATCACGGTTAAGTGATGTTTTACAATTCAATTCAGTTTTACAGAGAGAATTGAATCGAACCAAAAAGTTTGATCACGGTTAAAGCATTAATTGTTTTCTCGCGATAACAAGATAATTTTCTCGTTATCACAAAAAAACTGTTATTTATTTTTTGAGATAATGAGATGATTAACCTGTACGAGTAATGAATGAAGCTGGCAAAAACAGCCCTGGATTCCCAATCCATCCATGCCTGGGGAGCCTGTACTGTAGGTGTGCAGTCGCAGTACCGCGTGAGCGTTAATAATCAGTTTCCATTTTCTTTTCACTCATTGTCAGGTGGTGGTGGGTGATTGGAAGCATAGAATACAGTAGAAACAAACCTGACTGTTTTTTTTTTATTATAAGTCTTTAATTTGTACTCATTTCGGGGTTTAATGCATCTTATACCTATTATAGGTGTAACATCGAGGCTGTTCAGAAAACATCCGGCGCTAAGGTGCAAGAGGCATAGGCCTAATTGCTTATGAATCAGAGGTGGAAGCAAATCATCAAACCAACAACGTCTTCTCGTTACCTAAATGTTAAACACAGGATTTTTTTTTTTACAGAATTACACATATGCTGCCATGACTTATCCTTAGAAATCCTCTCCTGCCTTTGTGAATGATGAAGGATGTTATCAGTTTTAACACACACCAATCATCTCGTTATGATGACAAAACAGCTTTCTTTTGCCGTGACTCATACTTATAAATCCTCTCCCGTTGTTGTGGTAGTGAAGGAGGTAATCAGTTTTAAAACAGACAAATCATCTCGTTATGACGAGAAAACGGCTTTCGTTTGTCTTTAGATAATAAGAAAATTAACTGGTATTTTGTATCGGAGGGATACAACCTCTCGTAGCAGCGAATCGTGATGTTGTAGTCATGCATCTGGAATGAGAGGTGGGATTTTAATTTCCTACATGACCCGCCCCCAAAAACCACTGCTGGCATGTCATTGGTCCGAGTTGCTAGTTGTTATGAGACAGAAGTATTAATGGGAGTCTTTCCAGATGGATTTGTTGTGAGACTGAAAACTCAGATCTTTGCAACACTACAGCTTTCAGCGCAAGGTTACTTAACCAGGACCATTGTACGCTACAGTTACAGCTACAGCTATATGCTTTTTCTTAGAAGCCCTTTTTCAACTACAAATGAAAACATGTTACCTTTACTTCTATTTCACATTCGTTGAAATAAAGTGATTTGTGTTGATCTCTAGCATAAACTCCTACAAAAAAAAAAAAAAAAAAAAAAAAAAAAANAAAACTTCCAACTGTTTTTAATATTCTTTTTTTGTTTCTGCATTTTTTATTTAATTTTATTTAATTTTTATTTATTTTTTTTCCTACTTGCTTTGATTCTGTTTTATCTTCCTGTATTTTAATCATGTAAAGCACTTTGCATTGTCTTTGTACTGAATTGTGCTATACAAATAAAATTGCCTTGCCTTGCCTTATTAAAATACATCATTGTTGTGGTTATTTTCTGATTGAATATTATAAAAGAATGTGTCTCCTTTACCTTTGAAAAATACTGCATGGATATATTAAGAGTGGAAAGCAATCTGAGATACAAAACAACCAAGAAGATGTTGCTGAATGCTGAAATAGACGCTCATAAAATTTACACGATACAATATTTGCTATTATGGATTCCATAAAGCTCATGCAACGCTTTTTTTTTGTATTTCCTCTTTATCAATTTGTTTGCATGGCTGATTCTTTCAAAGGGATCATTCATAATTTTCAACATTTTAACTATGGTGCAAAGAAAACCCGCAAGCTAAAGAGTGTATAAAAAATGTGGATTTTCACTAATCCAAATTCACTGTAACAGGGACTTTGAACCCATAACCATATGTGAATATTGTGAAGTTAAAGTTAGTGTTGCTGAATACTTACATACTTAAAACATGCATTGTGGGGAAAAAAAATCATAAAATAAAACAACTGAACATTACTTTTAATACATAAGAACAGCAAAATGTGTGATATGAGCTGAAAGGTCATAATTTAATAAGCGTACACAGCCTTTCAAAACACAAATGTGTTCATAAGTGAAGCATAAAGGCTGCAACCCAAAAACTGATTTACTTACTGAGCTCCCCCCCCCCAAAATAAATAAATAAATAAATAAACATAAATAGCAAAGGTGTAAAAACAGCAGGTGATAAGTAAGTTTAGTCTCTTTTAAAACCTTTCTGCATTTCTCTATGTGAGCTGAAGAAAAGTACAGCGGTTTAAGAGGTGGCAGAGTGAAAAGCTCTTTCACCCAATAAGCAGCTTCATCTTGACAGCTTGACAGGTCAATTACTGTAGGTGGTTTGGGTCATATTGGGTAAAACTCATCCAGTTATGGACATTTTTCTTGGTCATACATAAGAAGCAATTTATTAAGCTACACTTTGACCTCATGAAAATAGATATTTATTAGATGATTAAGAATAATCAATAAATAAATAAACCAATTTTACAATAGCTTCCCAAATTAAGAGACAGTCAGTGGTTTAAATTTGTTTGTTCTTGCTAATTGTGCCTTTATAAGGTATTAAGTACTTAAAATCTAACTTAATGACATCAGAAGTTATTTTTTCTCAGAGTCCACTGGACTTTTTTTGCTTCCCATCCAAGAACCTTATCAATTCAAAATGTCAGGAATGGCATTGAGTAAGAGTTTTTTTTGTTGGGCTACTGTATAAAACCTCGAGCTTAACGCTAATCCTGACATTTGGAACTGAAAAAGCTTCTTAGATGGGAAGCAAAACGTCTTCAAACTTGGAAACAAACATGCAAACATTTAAAAAATAGAGGATGAATACAATCATTTTAAAAGAGCAATCAGTTTCTGCACAGTCATTTTAAGTGTAGGACAATAAACGTCATTCACGTAAATGAGTGATGCACACAGAGCAGTCCTTTGTGTGAGCATATGGTGCACTATGCAGTGTGAATCACACTGTGCGTGTTTACATTGAAATAGAAGCAGAACTGCGTCTGTCTCGTGTGTGGAGCGTCTGTGAACTCCTACGTGCGCCTCATACCCAAGCACAGGAGTTTAGCAGAGGGAGATGGCTCAGGTGTGAAAGAGCAGCTTTGACTGCTGCATGACAAAAAGGCATTGAGAGTAGACTTGGTGCAGAATTAGCTTCTAGTTAGGTATTTGCTTTTATTTTAAAAGTTTTATTGAATTAAATCGTCTCAAATTCTATTCTTTCAATTAAAAAAAGTTCAACATTTTGAAGGTACGAAACGAACAATAATTTGAAACTAAACCTCAATGCTTCTCGTTATAAATATGCCTAGTTTACAATTCATGTTCAATTATTGTCTTACTGTATAAGTTAATTATTTTCATTTTAATTTATAGATTATTATGTCCTGTCCCTTTGTGAGAGCAAATGTATTTATTTGATTGTGATGCATTTATTTTTATCTTAAACTGTATTTCTTTGCGTCTTATTTTAGCCGTGTCTGTGTTAATTAGGTAATCTACATCAGCTTCTCTGTTTTCATTTTGCCACAGCTGTTTGAAATCTTCTTAATGCTCTGCTGGCTACTTTTTTATGTTTCTCTCCTGCCTCTGTATTGAAGCATGCCGGTAATCATAGCCCATTGATGTATTTTATTTTTTTTCCCAATATCTGTTTTTCTGTCCCTGATCCCTGACCTGTTCTCCCTCAGCGACATTCATTTACAGATTTTTATGTTTTATAATAAGGAACTCTGCTTTAAGAGCTGATATTCTGCACTTGAGTCCTTATTACACTGAAAACATGACAGCACCAGTACAACAAAATAAAATCATGTTTTAAGGCCAGCCCCTAAACAACATGAACTACTTCCTTTTTTCACAATGTAAAGTTTTTCCTTTTTCCTGCTTTAGTACAGTTATGTTTAAGGCTGGGTAATTTTGCCAAAGTCCTGAATGGATTCGATTTTGATTCAGTTCTAAATCGTTTAATTTTGATTCGATCTGATTTTACAATAATGAAAGTTGTTCAACTCTGTCTCAAAATGCTTATGTATTTTATTTTTTCCTGTCAAATTAAACACAGAGTGCAAACTTGTAAATCAGAAAGTTTAAACTTGAGATGTGAACAAGGCTGTCTAAAAAGTGCAAACTTGTTTGTGAAAGTGAAAAGTGAAGCCTCACTCGAGCAAGCAGACGTGACACAGCTGGGACACAGCAGACATGCATAAGCTGCATTATCTTCAATGCACAAACCATACTTGCAGCATTGTCTGTAACAACTACAGGGTGTTTGCTGGTTAGCCCCCATTTTTTTATGTCTTCACTCAACCTATTGGCTATATTTGCAGCTGTCTGGCTTGAATAATCTTGGTGGTCTGTTGCACAAGATGCGAGGCGCCACTCATTATCAATGTAGTGGAAAGTCACCTTAATGTCACATATCCAGCACATTATCTTTAGTTGTTTTAAATCCAAAATGGTTCCAGACATCAGACTTCAGTTGGGACAGCTTGCTGAGTGGTGTGTTAGTTGGGTCGGCATTTGCACACGCCTGCTCATTTGAACGTGAACGTCACGCGCGTCACTATAAAACTAATCGATCTCATACCCTACACATCAATTTTGCAAAAATATAAAGGAATCGATCCAAAATCGATTAAATCTTTTTTTTTTACCCAGCCCTAGTTATGTTTATGTGTTTTTTAGGGATGCACGATATAATCGGCCCCCTATCGGTATCGGCCTGTATCGGCCTTAAAACTGAATATCGGACATCGGCCACCCCACCGATATTTAACCCGATATTTGATCAGCTTCTGAGTTTCTAAAGTTTAAAAAAAAAAAAAAAAA
>NW_015150805.1:68931-112637 GCF_000732505.1 Cyprinodon variegatus
AACATCGGTATTGATATCGGTTATCGGCTACATGAGTTTTAAAATATCGGCATATCGGATATTGGCCAAAATCGTGCATCCCTAGTATTTTTGTTAAATACCAGAATACATTTTAGTTATTTTTTTAAAGCTTTTGAAAATGTGATGCAAACCTTATCAGCAACAATGTGTGCTGTATGCACCAGTTTGGACTCTGTATGGATTTGCACACTGACTTACATGAATACAAAGACACAGCAGTCAGGGGCTGCCACCTTTACAGGCAATTATGACAACAATGTTCCTTGCTGAATTCTATATGCACCATTGTTCATCACATTAAGGTAATTAAGTATTTTCATAAATAGAAAAATATCTCTTATTACACCTCCGTTTATATTTGCTTTGAATGTATTCCTTTGGAAAATTAAAGAGTGCAGAGATTTTACTTTTAGAACAGTGTTGGTTACTGTGATAGTTTACCATGTCATAGGCGGTTAGCACTTTGCGTAGAAGCTCAGGCACGGGACCCTGTGCTTCCATGGTGGGATAGGTCTCGCTCAGGTCCACCGTCACCTTCAGCGATCGCTCACTGTTCATCAGCCAGGTAGATACGGTCAGGATGCACTGCTTCATGTTGGCGGCAGGAGTCAGGCCACAAAGCTCCTTGAAGGACACCATGGCATTCTGGTCAAGAATGAAATATAAAAGCAAAAAACCTTTCGTTACTGGAAATCAAATACAAGGAATTCTTTAATAATCAGGTAGATTTTGGTGAAACCTATTGCATTCATTAATTTATTATACAGTCAGCATTTTCATCGTTATCTAAGCTGCTTTCTGCATAAACTACTGACCTCTTTTACAGATAGGCCAACAGCTATATGATACGTAAAAAACAGAACACTTAAATGCATATTCTTAATAACACTTAACAATATTTACATTTTCATATTTTTTTTTTGTTTCTTACTGAAATTCAAGGTAGATATAACAGAATTTATGTCCCTTGTTTTTTTTTTTGTTTTTTTTTACATCTGCAGACTGAAATTCTCATCTCATCATCAATTTTTCATCAGAAAATGAATTGTTGACTCTTTGAACACCAGTTTGCTTTGAAATACTATTATTATCATTATGATATAAATTTACCACAGTGTTTGCAACAAACAACACCATGGCTTAATTACTGCTCTTAATTTTATAACCTTAATGAAGTAATGTTTTTTTATTAGGAGTAAAAAGATGCACAGATTAGATACTTTTTTCTTTCAAATACTAACCAAAAAAAGCATTTGTCTAGTGAATCGCAGCCAAGCCACCAGATACTAAGGTCAAAGATGAGCTACAGGGACAAAAACCAATGAAGTTGATTATGCAAGCTGTGAACATCAATGTTTTCAGTCAAAGTAATTATAATGATTTAATTTTCTAAACTCTTAACAAGAGTTACGGCTGTTTTTCTCTAAATTGCTGAGTGTGTGTTGAGGTGCCGGCCTCTCTGCAGTCTGTAACAGCCTGTGCTTATATCTGTGCATTGGTTTAAGTCAGCCAAGTTTGGATTGAGCCATTAATCGAATCAGCTGGCGCTATTGTAATCCTCATAACTTCACTGAACCATATAAAAGTTTTCAAAGGTGGAAGCGGTGTGTAGTATAGAAGTACTCAGAGTATAATAACCATAAACAGAGGTTTGGAAGCTCTGTAATGTTTTATTTTGAACCTCAGCAGCACAAACTTCATGTGCAGAAAAAAACAAATTTTTTTTTTTTTGACAAATGAAAAGTTGATTTATTTTTACAATTTAAATACTGACTGATTAGCTGCCAGCTTTGTTCTGTATGAGTTAATTTTTAGGAGATTTTCAAATGTGTGTCCTCATCCTGACTTCTGAATAATCTGATTCATTTGCAAATAATAAATGATTCATTTTATGTATTTATTGTCATGATGAAGCTGCTCTTTAAGTACATCCTTCACATTTCAAAGTACAAATCTTCAGCAGAATGAAAAATAAAAATAATAAAATAATTAAAATTTTTGTTTCCCTTTGTTTTTTATTGTGTGAATAGGTGGCTATATAAAATGTAAAAATGAATACACAGATCAGACATTCCCATCCGGAAAATTATACATGTCTGCAGTAAGAGGAATACAGGAGTTGTCTCAACATGCCTTGCTACTAAATCTAGATCTAATCATCAATCTTATTTTTCCTCAGGGGCATAAGTGGCTTTATTAAGTGCCACAGGCCTGCTGTCATTCGCACACCCTGCACCTTCTTCTCACATGCTCGAGAGTCCTTGAGGTAAACTAAGAACCAGACATTTTTCTCTGTAAAATATGTCATTAAAAAAAGGTAAACAAGTTTGTATTTATGTTGTGTGAATTTATGCGGTACAGTCACATTGCCCGCATAAGTTATTTAATACAGTTTCTGTGTGCTACTTGTAGCTGTTAACTTACTTCAAACAAGCCATCAATTTAAACCGA
This sequence comes from Cyprinodon variegatus, assembly GCF_000732505.1. Classification (NCBI taxonomy): domain Eukaryota; kingdom Metazoa; phylum Chordata; class Actinopteri; order Cyprinodontiformes; family Cyprinodontidae; genus Cyprinodon; species Cyprinodon variegatus. Next base: position 71,404 of record NW_015150805.1, read on the forward strand.
TTTACACCTTGGGACATCAGCATTTTGTTATTTGTAGGCAGCGGTTTTGAACAGCAGAAAGCTCTCATTCTTGTTAACTGAATGCCCCAGGCCTCCCCCTCACTCTTTGTTTCACTCATCAAAATCCCTCTGCCAACCTGCTTTTCAACCCACATAAACTGCTAATCTTGATTTAAAGTCTCCACTGCAATTGTTGGCGTGGGAATCTGCCAATCATTTCAACATCAATAGAAAAAATTAGGATCTAAACCCTTACTGAAATGTTTGATTTACTGATTTCACCTAATCAAACACATTTTTAAATAAAAAGTTGCACTTTGTAAAAAAAAAAAAAAAAAAAAGTAAGTACCTATTAGACCGATTATGTTATTCCTAAGGACCACATTTGTGTAACCTTTTTGCTTTATTTATTTTTTTTTGCTGCTGTAAAAAGCAGAATTTCCCCATTGTGGGACAATAAATTCTATTCTATTCTATTCTAATAACTGGTTGCATCACTCTTGGCAGCAAACAACTGCCTAAAAGAATTTGTAATTAATGGTTAAGCAAATTTAGCATCAGAACTGGAGAATCCGGACGCATTCCTATTTGGAGGAATTGTTTTATTTCTATATTCTAGTAAATTTTTCTGACTTTATATCATAAATGCATGTCAGCTTCATTATTCTGCAGCAGAATCACAGATCCTTTAATCTTCAAAATGCCCAGAAGCATCCTAAACAGTGAAAAAAACAACCTCAGAATGTGGCCCTATTGCTGCAAAGCAAGGTGGCAATAAAAAACATCCCTGTGAAGACAAAAAAAACCCCCATATTTTATACAGCTGTGTATAAGGTACAACTCTACATTCCCAGTTACAGGGTTGGATAATTTATCAGTTTTATTGAGTGATTGAATATTCTGTTTATACAGATCTAACTTTTCGAAATCTCTGGATTTTTTCCCCCCACCAATCCAATGCACTCCTTGGGTTTCTGTAGCTTAAAGTGTCTGTAGTTTGTTACTTTATAATCTTAGATCTTTTCTCAAAGCTGATAAACTGCACTGTTAAGATTTAGTGTGTTCAATTTTTACTCCGTTGTGAAAGATGATTGTTTTACAAGCTCTTTTTTACAACTTGAATTCCATTGCCATTTAAATTTCAGGTTATCTTCCAGGAGATGATTGATTTAAAGCTATTTTTGTTTTCCAAGTAACATCATCTGTCATTCTTTTTTTTCATAGAATAGGGAATAAAGAAATGGATTAATTTGATTTGGTAGGAGTGAGATTTTGAAGCCATGTTGCCCAGCACTACCCAGCCATGTGTTTCTCTATGGTGATTGTTAATAAATCCTCCTACCTTAGAAGATGTGCTTTCCCTATGAAGCAGAACCTTTCTGAAGACAAAGAGTGGGGCAGGCGGACTGAGGTGTTAACTAAGTTAACAACTCATGGACCACCACTCTGGAATAATACAGCAGTCAGAGGCTTTAGATAAAAATCTGTGCGGATTTGTCTGTGTGTGAGATCTTTTGGCCCCTTAACTTGCCGGTGTTTATATCTCACTGTGTGGTGAGATGAAGTTATTACAAAGCTTTGGCATAATTCCCTGCATGTGTCTTTGACTGCATGCATAAATGTTTATAGATAATTTTTGTGCAATAAAAGTCATTCTGTTTCCAATTCACATTGCTTCAAAGCCCCAATGAGAGGCTTGTGTTTTTAATTACTCCCCCCCCCCTCTTTATTCCTCCTCCAACATTCCCCAAATGAGAGCTCTGTGTCCGGTTACAGCGCTGCTTTTGTTTCTTGTTGCCCAGCTCTCTTGTCTCTCTCTTCCTTTGCTTTTGTCTCTGCATCTTTCATTCCTCTCTGGCTTACAGCACTAATGTGACAATGATGGCTGGCACAGAGAAGGTTCAGTAAACAAGAATGAAACCCCAGCTTGGCGTCGCTCTAAAGACTTCATTCACATTTTGAGTGGCTGCACAAGAAACTTTTAGCTCCTACTGGAACAACTCATCTCCTGCCTGGATCCTCATACAGCATAACGCCTAGAAACCAAACACATATCTTAATTTGTTAATGTGTACAAAATCCCCATTTTTTTATTAGCCAAATTATTATTTTTTTGTTTGCTTTTGAAGTCATAAAGTAGACTTTATTCAGGTTATTGAGGTAAAGACACACCTAAAGCTTTTATGACATCAACTAAAAACTTTGTCTTAACATTTTCTTCCACTTTTTAGTCAGAAAGGTCAGGAGGTTTAAACCATTCAGGTTTTTTGGGTTTGTGTTCTTGGTAAATTAATTTCCTGAATAGCCTCTATGAAGCCTTCACATCTGACCTTTATTTTTGCATTTAAAAGGCACAAGTCTTTATTCTACAAATAACATGTAATTATCATATTTCAAACCAGCATCTCAATTTTAACACATCCATTTATTTCCTGAACCTTTATCTTAATTTCAAAAAGACAAATTTCCATTTCAAAACCTGTGAAAAATGCAGGCTGGTAAGCATTAGGTGTCGCCGCTAGCTTTATTTGATCAGGTTAACACAGACTCCCGTTCAATCACGCAGCAACATTTTTCATACAGGCTCATAGATTGGATCCTGAGGAGAACTATTATCACAGATGATTAATGGTAAAGATTAGATCTTATCTATAGCGCAGGGCAGGACTGTGATTGAATCCAAACTTAGCACTGGTTAGTTGATTGCAGTCGCAAATGAGTAATTGTCTTTAATTAGTTTGTATCAGATTTCATAGAAAAATAGACACTATCTGTCATCATTTGTTTTGCTCTCAAAGAATTCAAAGGCCTTTTAAAAATGTCCCTGTTTTCAGGAAAGGAAATTCTAAGGTTAATTTTTATGGTTTTATTTAGATATGAGGCGGTTTTGACTGCAATGTTATTTTTATTTATCTCATCTACAAGGTTATTCTTGAATTGGTAAAGATTTGTTTAAAAACCCTCTTGTTATTCTTGCACATAGGAAATGGATCAAATAGAGAAATAAAAATAATCGTCTTTATTGAAGCTGTATATGAACAGCTTGTTTCAGCTCCACCTATAGCAAGAAGCTGCTTTTTAAATTTGTTTCTTTGCATTTGTGTATAATTGCTCAAATGTCCAATGTTTGTGCAAGTAATAAAAAGCATCCAAAAATCTTTTCAAAATGACAGTAGCCATTAAGGTTGTGGAATGCTTAATTAAGAGCTGATGTTATTAGTTAGTTAAGAAACATGAATTCAGTTTTAGCACAAAGCTAGAGCTTCAGAATAAACTGGCAGTAAAAATTCAAGGTTAAGCTACTTTGGAAAAAAATATTTTTCTTTCCTCTCTATAACAGTACATATTTTTAACATATTATTCTAATAGAAGATACATCTTATTTCAATGTTAAATATTAAATAACCAAACACATTTATAACATAATCTGATGTCAACTGTAGGCAATAAAACATTTTTGGATTAGGGGAACGTGGCTTGGAAAAACAATTGAATAATGACCTATTTATTATATTATTTCTTTAGTTTCCTACAGTATAAATATTCAAAAGAAACACAGAGCAGTACAGTGAGAAAACAGGTATAATTACTGCATTGATATATACAGTGGGGAGAACAAGTATTTGATACACTGTTGATTTTTCTGGTTTTCCCACTTGCTTGTAGAAGACTGTACTTTTTATCATAGGTACTCTTCAACTGTGAGTGATGGAATCTAAAACAAAAATCCAGAAAATACAATGTATGATTTTTAAATAATTAATTTCCATTTTATTGTGTGAAATATGTATTTGATCATCTATCAACCAGTAAGAATTTTGGCTCTCACAGACATGTTAGTTTTCTTTAAGAAGCCCTCCTGTTCTCCACTCATTACCTGTATTAACTGCACCTGTTTGAACTCGTTACCTGTATAAAAGACACCTGTCCACACACTCAATCAATCACACTCCAGCATCTCCACAATGCCCAAGACCAGAGAGCTGTGTAAGGACATCAGGGATAAAATAGTAGACCTGTACAGGGCTGGGATGGGCTATAGGACAATAGGCAAGCAGCTTGGTGGGAAGGCAACAACGGTTGGTGCAATTATTAGAAAATGGAAGAAATACAAATTAACGGAAAATCTCCCTCGGTCTGGGGCGCCATGCAAGATCTCACCTCGTGGAGCATCATTGATCTTGAGGTAGGTGAGGAATGAGCCCAGAACTACACGGCAGGACCTGGTCAATGACCTGAATAGAGCTGGGACCACAGTCTCAAAGAAAATAGTCTCAAACACAACGCATGTCAAAGCCCGTCTGATGTTTGCAAATGACCATCTGAATGATCCAGAGGAGGAATGGGAGAAGGTCATGTGGTCTGATGAGACAAAAATAGAACTTTTTGGTTTAAACTCCACTCGTCATGTTTGGAGGAAGAAGAATGATGAGTACAATCCCAAGAACACCATTCCAACCGTGAAGCATGGCGGTGGAAACATCATTCTTTGGGGATGCTTTTCTGCAAAGGGGACAGGACGACTGCACCATATTGTGGGAAGGATGGATGGGGCCATGTATCATGAGATTTTGGCCAACAACCTCCTTCCCTCAGTAAGAGCACTTAAGATGGGTCGTGGCTGGGTCTTCCAGCATGATAAGGACCCAAAACACACAGCCGGGGAGGAAACATCTTAAGGTCCTGGAGTGGCCTAGCCAGTCTCCAGACATGAATCCAATAGAACATCTTTGGAGGGAGCTTAAAGTCCATGTGGCCCAGCGACAGCCCCGAAACCTGAAGGCTCTGGAGGAGATCTGTATGGAGGAGTAGGCCAAAATCACTGCTGCAGTGTGTGCAAACCTGGTCAAGAAGTACAGGAAACGTCTGATATCTGTAATTGCAAACAAAGGTTTCTGTACCAAATATTAAGTTTCATTGTTCTGGTGTATCAAATACTTATTTCACACAATAAAATGGAAATTAATTATTTAAAAATCATACATTGTATTTTTCTGGATTTTTGTTTTAGATTCCATCACTCACAGTTGAAGAGTACCTATGATACAAATTACAGTCTTCTACAAGCTTTGCAAGTGGAAAAACCTGAAAAATCAACAGTGTATCAAATACTTGTTCTCCCCACTGTAAATATTCTAGGTGTGCTGTTTCTCACCTGCACATTTTCTCTGAGGTCTGTCGCCTCCCTGAGGGGCTGGGTAGAAGCTCTGAAGAGTTCATCCACTATCTTGATCCCCGTGGTCTTGGTGGTGGTATACTCCCGAGCCTTTCTACTTTTCTTCACAGATAGACCCCTTTTATGTGCCTTTCCTCCACCACGCCTGTTGGTGATGGCCACGTGAACAAACAGAGTGGTGTTGGGCAGGAACTCTCCTGTGAGGGATTGCAGAGGGACGTGTCTGTAGCCTGGCTGTAGGCACTCAAAGGGGATGGTGTACTGACCAATGAACTCATCTCCGATGTAGTCATCATCCAGCACCACAAAGCGTAGAACTGCAAGCTCTGGCAAGTTAATCTGGAACTCAAAACTTTCATCAAAAATAGGATTATCTCCATTTTGGGAAACTGTCTTGGTTCTTTGTTCGGCGCAGTCTGCTGGTATGCCATGGATCTCTACATATATGTAAGGCTCAACCACATCACCCTTGGCTGCAGAGCCCCGAGGCTTTGGAAGATTCTGTCCACTGATGACTTTGATGTGGAGAAGTTGTGCCGAAACTCCTGGTAGGGAGTCCCGCGCATTGGCACTGAAGTAGGAAACCTCCTCCCTCATAATGGCAGGACGCAAAACGTATCCACAGTTTCCATTTTGTCTGAACCAGCCAAGATTAAGGTCCATCATCAAGCCCGGTGTCTGGTAGTTCATTGCCACAATCTGACAGCCACATTTCCAGAAATCTTGTGGATTCATATTGCTGGCATCAATCCTCATAGATGTGGGGTATACCCTGGAGAGGAAGCGCTTGTTATAACTCACAAATTCCTCTGGAAATTCGTTGGCGAATCTGTTTGCATCTACCTCATTGAAGGAACAGATCTCCCAGTATTTCTGTTCCCTCTTAGAAAGTTCAAAGTCCCTGAACTGTACTGACTTGCACAGACACACAAGGTCAGAAAGCTCCCGGCACAGCCTGAGTCTTTTGCATCCCATACCATTCAGTTGGTCCTTCTCATCAGCTCCAACTCGGCGAGACATTTCCAGGCCCTCCTCCTCATCCGTTACATCCCCCTCAGATTCAGTGCAGCTGGGTGGCAGCTTTTTACTCTTTAGGAGTATTTTGCCTTTAAGTTTTTCAGGTGAGGGTAGGTAGTTTTCTTCTTTGTTGGGTGACTCAGCATACAGCTTATCCCCAAGAATTTTCTTCAAGTGTTGAGCCATTACCCTCTGCTGGGGGATATAGCAGTGGGTCACCAAGCAGAGAATAAGGGGATACTCAGAGCTTTCAAAAGCATATTGGTTTATAATATCCAGAATTTTAGAAAAAGCCAGCTGAGTAGCCACAGAACTTCCAACATATACCACTGGTTCATTATCCGGACCGTTCCATACAATGACCTCAATACTTCGACAACCCATCCTCAGAGCTCGGATGTAGCTGCTGATGTCTGATGAACCCCAGAAATGGTCATCAAGGAGGGAGGCATTATGGGAGGAGTTGATATAGTAATGAGATAGAGGCTGAGTCATATCCTGGCACACTTTTTTGTGCTGAGGGTCAAAAATATGGCATTCAGAGGACAGGAGGTAGTGTGTGAAACCATCAATGGAGAGGTAGCCTTTTTCCCTACCTTTGGCAGAGGGCTCAAATTTCTGAACAATATCCCTGCACATTTCCTCTGTAACTCCTTCCACACCTTGCTCCACCTCTACGAATAGCATCAGATCTTTACTGTCCAGGTACTCTTTATTACTAGAAAACTGAACCAGCAGAAAAAAAATCTCAGGCCGTGTGCAGAGCTCACAATAGGCCTCCACAAAAGTGTCCAAATTAATTGCTTCTCCATATTGGTCTTTAGCTTTTTGTAATTCTTTGAACTTTAGCTCTATCCTTGACTCTTTCATTCCAGGATTAAGCCCCTTGATTATCTGGGTTGCTCTGAACAGGTCTATGTGTCCTCCCTTTTCCATATCCGCCAGTTCAAAAACTGAACCAATCCAAGATGTTCTTAAGCTTGGTTGACTAGGTTCTGCCATGTCGACAGGGTGGCGACCGTAAGACACCAGGTATCTTAAGCCCATCACCCATGTGCTGACAATATCTGCCGTACTGGCTACTAAATCTAAACTCTCATAATTATCTCCATAGATGATTGAGAAGGCGCACTCATCGGGGAACTGATCTGAGAGACCATTGCTGCGGAGAACTGGAGTCTTTTTCCCCAAACGGACTTCCTTGATACTCTTGATTTCCAGTTTGGCCTTCTCTGAATCCTTTTTGGATGGCTCCCATCTGAGCCAGTGCATATCAGGATCTAGCAGGAAATAGCGGTTGTACATGCGGGAGTTGGAGCGCACCTTCTTCATCTCACAACCCTCCAACATAAAGGCCATGCACGCAGCAGTGCTGTTGATCTTACGGTCACTCGGCATAGAGCTGAAGGACACGGTTTTCTTCCTGACCTGTTTCTGCTTGGAGCCATCCTGCAAATCAATTAGGGTGGGGGGTTGGTAGAGAAAATTGTTTGGTTACAAACTGTTATCAAATTTGTAAACAGTGCTGAATAAAAACAAACAAAACAAAAAAACAGGATCAACTAGATAAAAAAAATATGTCATATATGATATTTAGACCACATTTATATCTTTAATACAGAAAATTATTTGTTCTGGCTTTTAATGGCCTAATTATACATATGATAAAATATATACTTTAAAAGGCAGACATTTCATGCTTCATTTTAACTTCCTTTGGAGACCAGTTCTGTCTTCTTTCAGTGAAACAAGATAATCTAATTCACTTCATAAGAGATTAAAAGCAGCTTTGGATGGGCACCATGCAGGGACTTAAATTTATATCATACTGTGAATACAGTTTAAAAATTTAAATGCATTAACATTTTTTATCATACTTTAAACCCACCAAAGAAAAAATGACTCACTTTTAATAAAGGTGCAACTATTTGCCTAAATATTTAGTGTAATGACAGCAGCTGTTTTGAATTCACTTTTTTGGGGTCTTAGTTAAAATAACAAAGACCTTTTCCAAAGTCTATGCTGCTTCTAGTTCAAAGGGGAGTTAAATGCCTCAGTAATTAGTTGAATATCTTTTTGCAAGTAGTCCAGTAAGGCAATTTATGACGTTTATTGTATATTGTGGAGAAAAAGTTTCCCACCTGCCGAAATTTTTTATGAAGCCTAACTCAAATTCATATTATTCCATAAAGACAAGGTGAAGCATAAGCTAACTGCTATCAAATCCTTAATGGTGAAGCTTTGCCCCAAACTGCTAGTTAATCAGTGAGGACAGGTTGAGCATGCAGTAAAATCTCACAAACAAACATAAATGTCTTTTAATGATCAATTATGGGGTTGTTTCACAAGTATAGTGAGGGAATCCATGTTACTCTTCACTGCAAAAGAGATCTTTTTGATGTATTATTCATCCTGTAGGCAAACTTTGATTTGACATCTATAGCCAGTCAGCCTCAAAGCAAAGACAATTTGCTCTATTTCTGTTTTTTCTTTAAAATCAGAAATAAAAGAAGAAAAAAAGTATGAGACATATATGCCACAAGGAATCATGAGGCAGATGGTTGTCAGCTTTCAGGTTTGGTCACCTAGCTGGTAGAAAGCAGACTGTGCTGCCCCACTTCCACACAGAGCTGTAGTTTCATAGATAGCCACACTTCAGGTGGCCTAAATCTTTATTTTCAAACTGGGTTTTTTAAGTAAGACACACCAAAAAAAAAAAACAAACAAAAAAAACACAATAAGCTTTATTATTATTATTATTTTACCATGGCTCAATGGAAACATGAAAGAAGTCCAGAAACATAAAACTAGCCTAAGTTTGTTTTTCCTTCTGTTTTTATATTGCTTTTCTTTTTTTATTTTTGCATGTACATAAAGAAAGTTGGGAAAGAGTAAAGTGCCTGAAGGCTTTCCCTGTCCTCCATCCAGGTCAGTAACTGCCCATATACATGTGATGGATTTCCATTGAACAAAGTCTAACTGTACCCACAGTGTGAGCACAGTGAACATTTTCAACACCATCTGCTTTTTGCCTGATAGTCAAGGACAGATGATGCCTGGAGACAGATCATGATCTATAAGCTCCAGGGCTGGAGAGAAATCATTATCATTACTCTTTGTCTCTTTTTTACAGTATTCTACGTAATTCTTTTCATAATCAACTTTATCCCAAATCGTATGTTCCAATATTATTTAGTTCAGCTGTATGTTTACTTGTCTTTGCATGTCACATCACCAGTAAAACAAATTTATTGTAAAATAAAGCATACTTTGCAATAAAGCATGTTTTGATTTGCAACTATCACTGTAATCTCATTATCTTTTCTTCTTCAGAACAGAGATGAAAAACTATCCTAGATTTTCTACTTGCACAGTTGGGAGTTTTTGGCATACACTTGTTCTCCAAGTTTGTGCCAAGTCCTCCAGGCATATGGTAATGCAGATACCATTGCCAAGATCAAGGGGGCAAGGATCATGCTGCTAATGCAGCTGGGGGAAACAAATTCCAAGTATTTCAAAGAGGTAATTTAGGAGCAATATTTTCTAGGGTCAATGGACCACTGCACCAATACATTATCTTTGCTGTTTCCTTGTTTCCTCCAAAAGCTGAGCCAAGAAAGAGCTCATATTTTAGACCAAAACCTCCTTCCAATTCTAGTTAGATATTCAGCAAATTACAGTGTCTCACTAAACTTGCTAGTTGATTGTATTAATGATATTAAGTTGTGGATTTCAGGCAATTTCCTTAATTTTAATGAAAGTGAAACAGAATGCATTATGTTCAGTGCTCCAGGTATGCAGAATGGCCCAGCTCTAAGTTTGGGAGCTTGGGAATCTTACACTAGATCAGTTGTTAAAAACTTGGGGGTTAGTTTTGTTTGCAGCATGAAATTTGGTAAGCAGATACGTAATGTTGTTAATTCTTTCTTTCTTTAAGCTTCTTTCAGTTTCAGCTGTTGGTTAAAGTTAAGCCTTTTCTAAGCAGGCGCGTCCTAGAAAAGGCCATTCCTTTGTAGTTCAAGGTTGGACTACTGTAATGCTCTTCATCTTGGTCTGAATCAGACGTCCATCCTTCTCCTTCAAGTTGTGCAAAATGCTGCTGCTCACTTTCTAACAAATACATCAAGACGTGCACACATCACCCCTATTCTCTATACCCTGCATTTGATCCCGGTGTGTTTTAAAATTTTTAAATGGTTTTTAAAGCTTTAAATGGTTTTGCCCCAGAGTATTTGTCTGAAATTTTACTTTGTAGAAGCACAACCAGTCATTGCGGTCTTCAAGTCCTAAGGTCAAGGTATAAACGGCGGGGTGATAAAGCTTTTGCGGTTGCTGCCCCGAGACTTTACAACTAGTTACCCAGGATATTTGCACTGTTACAGAAATTGCTCTTTTTAGGTTCAAACTCAAAAGAGTTTATGAAATAAATCAAAAAGAGTTTTTGAACTAAACCAATAAAAGGGGTTTAGGGGAGTGGAGCCCCATGGTTAGGGCATAGGGCTTGGAAGCCTGAGGTTGTGAGTTTGAAACTCACTTCCACAGACTGCCACTCTGGGTCTCTGAGCAAGACCCTTAATCACCAATTGCTCCCCAGGTGCCGCACAGTGGCAGCCCACTGCTCCCCAAGGGGATGGGTTAAACGCAGAGGTAAATTTCTCAAATGTGAGATCAATAAAGTTTAATTATAATTTTATATCTGTTCATGCTGGCTTTCAATACGTAATAGTGGTGTAACAATTTAATTATTTTGTTTCTTTGTAACCTTTCTGATTTTACTGTTTTATATGTTCACTCTTTCTATTGTAGGTTGTGACATTCCTAATTTTGTTAAGCACTTTGGGTACCTTCTGGTGGTTGTAAAGTGCTATAAAAATTAGCTTTGATTCTCCAGTTGTTTGCTGAATCATCTCCTACAGCATCATCAACACTGGCAGGGATATAAGGGGAAAACGAAACTAAACTCATACTGAGTAAGATGCTCTTTAAAAGGGATAATGAATCAAGGCTAATTATATCCAGGCCTTCTCTTAAAAGGTATTGCGGTAGCATGAGGCTAAAGGCTGTGAGAGTCTTTGGTTATTTTTACTTTTAGCCGAGTAGAGAGACAAGACAATATGCAATTACTGTCTAGTCAGACTACAGTCAGAGTTGTGTGGTTGTGACAGAAAGAATTTTGTATACATTTAAATCAATGTTTGTTGATGAGTTTCTGTATATAAAGCAGCAATGTCTTTTTTACTTAATTTGTACACTTGGATAATTGTTTAGTCCGTTTAGGTTTTTGATTTTTTTGCCCATTCAAAGAAAAAAAAACTAAATCAGATTTTTTTTCCTCAGGATTGCCCTGTATTTGCTCTCCAAATTTCTATTAACAGCCAAAAGAAGCCAAATCCCTGTAAGATGCTGGTGTCAGTTTTAAACCAAACATAATCTAGGTCAAAAAATTCAGTTTTGATCTTATCTGGCGTGGTTTATAAAAAACTGCAGAGGGGCTGTCTCTCAACACTTTAACAACATTTTCTCTGTCCCTTAGCAGCCAAAATGTGTCGACTTCTCAACCAATGGCTGACTTTTCACCAGATTCTTCAACAAAAGCTGTGGATTTCTGCAGCTCCCACAGAAATAAGATGAGCCTCTTAGCAGTTCTGTCAGATTACATGAAAAGATGTGTTTTAATGGTTTGCAGTTCTACTTTTTCCCATTTTCAGTCCTCCAGGAGGTGTTCAGTACTTCTTTTTTCATACAATAACCCTACTTTTGCCTTCTTTTCAAGTCCCTGTCGTGTCTGCTGTGTCCCTTGGTCATCCATGGTGCTGCATGTAAACACGTGTGCATGCATTTGCACAGACTACTGAGATAAATCGATTTTCACTTGTAACACTCTTTTGTAATTTTATCTTGTAAACGTGTCCCTATTTTAAATTGCTGTTATATTCTTTTGACTCCACTGTCTGACGCTCTTGCAGTGATGTAGGGGTACTCAGGAAATCAATCACACCTTCCCCATTATGCTGTCGATGGGGTCAGTGGCAGCTCTTGGCGAGGTCAACCACTTCCTGATGCAGAGGTCAGCGTTCTGGGGGGTGGAAAACAAGCCCCACTCTGAGCTCCCAAAAATCATTTGAGGGGGATTACACCTGAAATTTATTTTCTTTTTTTTTTTTTTTTCACAACCTGAGGCTTGGCGCCATATAATGCATGGAGCTTCACCCCTGGGAGCCAATTAACTCATGCAGGTTTAAGCTCTCTTGTATAGCAACAGCAACAGCTCACCAGCTGCATTCTTTCCCAACTGAATCAAGTACAGGAAAACAAAAACTCTTCCTTTTCTTGAAGGGAAAGTGAGTGCAACATACTTACCCTCATCTTAAAATCAGATTAGAAAGACATTGTGATATCATCTGTCTGCATTGCTTCCCTTGCTGTCTGCAGCTCTTAAATGCACATAAAGAACTTCATTTTTACAGTGCATAATAAAAAATACAGCACTGCAGAGTAATATCTGAGGACCATAAAGGGAGTGTGAATTAGTGACTGGGCTGTTAAATGTTTGAGTAATCAAAGTTCTCAGCTTTTAAACTGGTTTGGTGCAGACTAGAAATGAAATTCTCCCTTCAGCACTGTCCTGTGGGACTCTGAGCATACTGCCTCCTTCACTACCGTGGCCCACTTTCTTCATCATTCCAGAAAATCTCAAAGAATCCCACCTCTTCGTCACGGCTGCACGTCACTCGCTTTATATCATATCTCAACTCTAAAACAGCTCTGCCGAAAGCAGTCAGCCACGGCTCGGTTTCTCTCACCCACAGAGCTACTGTGTCGTTTGTGTGTGGCAATGAGAAATGCTGAAGGAGACAACAGGGGGGCCTGTGTAATGGGGAGTGAAGACAGCGCGGAGCACTGCCTTCTTGATGACATGCTCTCCAAGACAGGAGTAGCAGCATGTTAGGTCTGTTTACCCATATGGGAGCTTGAGAATCGCAGGGTCACTGTGGGCACTGATCTGTGACAGACACCAGCTGATCAAATGCAAACATTTACATGCTAACAAGAGCTTTGATGCAATATCAACAGTAATAAAAAAAATATTTAGTATGATTTTTGTTGGTTTTATGTAATATAAAACAAGTTTTAGATTTTTCAATATCTCTCAGCCTTAATTAAGCAAACATAACACTGATTATACTGTCACTCTGGTTAATCACTACTTAAATCAATAAAAGTTCAGTAATGTTTTAATTTATCGAGATTAACTTGCAATCCTTATTTCTGTGCCTCATAGGTTTTTGCAGACCTTTATCATTTATGCTATATTTTTAATTTAAGTATAAACAAAACACATCATTTTCATAGCATTTCTATTGATCCTACAGCCTCTTCATTCGTATCCATGAAGCATCTGGGCATAAAAACTCCTCTTCCCTTTACAGATCACCAAGTGCTGTGTCTATGCAGAACAATTCGTCAGACAACACATTTAAAATTGAGTCTTTTGCCAGTTTGTTGGCAGCAGTCTATCAAAACACAAATAAATATTTATGTTAATCTAAAGCAATATATGAATAGAAGCGATACATTATGACACCACGGGAGTCATATCGAGCTCCAAAAAGATGATTTCTAAACAGCTGTTAACTGAAAACCCTGCATATAGTCATCATTTACAGATGGACTTCTCAGGTGCTCTGTCAGCTATTTTAAGCCTTGTGCTTCTTGTTTAGTCCAACCTTGCCAGTTTTATGCAATACATTTAATATATGAAACAAAGTCTGTTATAATGGGCTGCTAATAGATTTTCTTAAGGCATACACATTCAGGAGGAGAAAAATGAATCAAGAGCAAATTATTGCACCAGTGAAAAGATGATATTTGGCAGGTAGAGTATTTTCAGATATCACCCAAGGCATTGGCTTTTTGACTTAGACAGACTAAGACACTAATTTCCTCCCTTCACAAAAGGGATGCCATCTTTGAGTCGATCAAGCCATGACTAACTAGTCTAAGACCCCTACTAATAACATATTTAATATTAAATTGAAATCTAAGTCTGTGTCTTAGTGTCTTCTTTAGAACAATTATTTTGCATTTCATTTCTTTTTACATCTTTTTTCGTGTCTCTTCTTTTAGGATAATTCATTTTGTAAAGATATGAGTTTTTCCTTTAAGGATTTCAAAGCACGCTGAACCCTATTTAAATTGAAAAAGCCACATTACAGGTTATCATCAGAGCATTCCTCTTCTGAGCTTCTCCTCCTACAAAAACACAACAGTGCCCACTACTCTCCATGTCCAATACATTTATTGAAACAGACATTTGGATCCTGCCACAGAGACCTTGAGCCAGATATCAATCAGCCTTGAACCAAATTGACTTCTTACAAGTGCCTAGCAAAAAAAAAAAGACCTACACACTGAAAAAAGTACAAAAAATATACAGAGACAGGTGAGATGAGAATATGATGCGAGAGAAACTCAAAAGAAACTGGTGCGGGAAAAAAAAAGCCATAATAATTTGAGGTTATTTAGGTGTATGGACAATACCGGAAATTCAAAATGCCAAAAAAGGAAAGGTAGATTTTAGTTTAAAGATGCTTAAAAATGGGCTGCAGGTAAAAATCTAACACCTCTGATCCTTTTTTTCTGATCGTCAAACTAATAGGCCATGATAAAACAACTCTCAAAATGAATGTCCTCCCTTTATCAAAGATAAAGGAGACCCAGATATCTCTCTCCTCAACAAAGCCCTACAGCTGATCTTAAGGTGTTCCTAGTTGTGAGTTACGAGTTTCTCCTTGGGTTTCCTTTTCCAGAAAAATCTCCAAATCAAAAGATGCAAGAGGAAAACCTATCAAATGCCTGAACCACCTGAACTAACTCCTTTGGACAAAACAGAGAAGCTCTACTTCCACCTTTTTCCTCTTCTGCCAAGCCTCAAAGGCTAAGTCCACCCACCCTATGAGGTAACCTCATATCATATACCTCGTCTCTTATAGAAGCATCTGCATCTCTGCAAATGACACCCAAATCTGTCCGTTCACCAGCCCTTTCATCCTGCCTTCACTCTTGAACAGGACCCCAAATCACATAAGGCAAGAAATACTCGCGTATTGGGCTGCCACACCTGTGCACCACAATGTGCACCATGTCTGAGCCCAAAGAAACACTGTACGTGTTATAGTTGATGCGGACGTAGATGCAGTAATGGCAAAAAAAACAGGGGGGCAGTGATCAACACAACAAGTCGAAATGCAGAAAAATGAGAGGGAACAGTTTACGTCAAACTTCCAAAATGGCAGAGCGCAGTATTACTTATTCAAGAATGTATGATTATTGAAGAATCGTATGTGTGTTTATGGCAGATAGACAGAAATAAACGATGGGTAGGATAGCTTGTTGCAAGCATTGATATGTAGGGAAAGCAGCCTGCCAGCTGAATGCGTTATAAACTGTGGGTAGTTGTTTCAGTTACTATTTAAGTTGTAGGAAATAGAAACCAAAAACCTTTTTTTTGTCCAAAAGCTTGGCCAATGCAGTCACTGAAACTATGTCAGTACTTTGTGTTTGCCATTTCCAGTCACTGAACAGTAACAACACAGCATTTAAGTAAAGTATGTTGCTTGAAACTTTTGTTTTGTGATGTCAGTACAGGCAAAACGGATGTACACAACATCAAAGGCTGTGCACAGGGTTAACGCTCGAGGGTGGGAATAGCATGATTATGCTACTTTTGGCTGCACCCTGTTCAATACGGCAAGTATAAACCTAGCTTCAAACTCCTCAGCTTCAGGCAGAGACTGAATCCCAACTTCAAAATTGGTTAGAGTAGCCAAAAAAATTTACAAAAATAGTTTGTGGTTGAACTAATAAAAGGCATAAGTTATGAATAGAAGTGATATAAAGTGTGTAGAATAACGGAAACACATGATGAGAGAAAGGAGCTGAGAGTCAGCCTGTCAAGATTTGTCACAGTAATCCCTCATGTGGGCGACTCTCTAAATTCTCATCTGGTCTGAGCAACACATCCTGCAACTCATTACACCATCTTTGTTTGACTTTTGTAGGACATGAACATAATGTGTAAATAATCGAAAAAGGTTTTGAATGGGAACATGTGTCGGCTATGTTAAGTGTGAGCAGATATAATATTGTTTGTCCCGTAGCTCAAATTGGAATAAAATTTTCATCCATTTGGACGACTTCTTGTTTTGACTCATATCTAAAGCCCCTTTACATTCTCAAATAATACATGGAAATTCTCCAGAGAACACTGAACAGGCCAAAGAGTTGGAAAAAACAATCAGACTAATTACTAGCCCACAGAGAGAGAAGAGGTCAATGCTATTGAGTTTTTGAAGCATGGAAAAACAAAACAAAAAACAAAAACTAGGGGTGGAACGGTTCACAAAATCCACGGTTTGGTTCGGTACATGGTTTTGTGGTCACGGTTTTCGGTTCGGTATATGTTGATTGTTACCCCAAAATCCCATAAAAATTTAAGAAATTAATGAAGAAAATCCAAAAAAAAAATTAATGAATTGTAATTATTTTTAATGATCCGCGGAAACCATGGATCATTTCCGCATGTTTTGCTGCTTTGAATTTAATCATCTCACATCGCATGCCCTCTACCATCTCCAAGGAACTCAGAGCGGAGCGGACGGGAGCCACAGCGGAGGCTGTAGGCTTTGCTTTGTGCAGGCGGTCTGGAGCGCAGCGGAGCGGATTACAGGGTTAGCCTGACATGTTGGTCGTGTTGCTGTTAGCATAAACAAAACGTGTTGCACAATGCTTGCACACTGTTGCACTTTTATCCACAACTTTCTTTCCGTCGTCATCGTATGTCACTCTAAATGCAAAGCGATCCCATACAGCAGACCTATAAATTGCTGCTGGCGCTTCTTCCAACTCCTGTTCTTTCCCACTCGCCATACCATCACAATTCTCCACAACAACTGATTTTTTTCTGCTACACTCGGCTACGCTGCTTCGCTTCTTCTTCTTCTTGTTTACTACTGGTGGTTGGCTTTGATCGCAGTACCGCCACCTTCTGCTCTGGAGTGTAAACGCTTCACCTATGAGAAAAAGGAGCAGCGCATGAACCGAACGCAACACACGCGAACCGAACCGAGACAGTCGAACCGAACGGTTCGGACGGTTTTCATAAACCGTTCCATCCCTAACAAAAACTAAAACAAAGTGCTTTTTTTCGTGCTTTTTTTTATCGTGTACTGTATTTCAATTCACATGTAAAGCAGTTGGTGTTATAGGTTTAACATGCACATTTTATATCAATGGCAATCTCAGTGCAAGTAGGCATGCTCACCATTGCCAGGTTTTCTTGGGGTTTTTTTTTGTCACGCTATGCTTGTTCCCTGGAGATGCTTTTCTCACCCTTTCAGTGACTTTGCAACAGTTTTCTGCAATATATTTTATTATAACTGTTTTTAGGTATGTATGCTTTTATGACATTATAGAGGCAGATCAATACCTACAAAAACCTTGTATTTGCAAGAAGAATTTCATTTAGTAATTTTCTTTTAGGATATGTTTGGATATGTTGTCCTCTTCCTCATGCATCTATGCCCATATTCATTCTCAGTTCCTGGTCTCTTTGTAAATGGTAGTGAAACTCATATTACTATAGCTACAAAGAGAATACAACACAATAACCAGAACAATTACATATACTGTATATTGGTGTTTCATCGTGAATCATTTTAAGCTTATATCAATACTGTTGTTCACCTGATCTGTCCATTGCTCTAAGGCATTAAGTGAAAACAGATGGGGTAAGTGTGCAACAAGTTGATCAGTACTACTTTACTGTGCATTGTACATAATGTTCCTTTGTATACAACTATAAAAAAACCCTCTCTACATTTTTTTAATGCTGAACAGATATTTGTTTGTACTATATATTTACGTTGGATATGGAAAACATACTTTCTCTATGACTCTCTCCTGTGTTATTCCCACTGCATAGTGGTTCTGTTTTCTCCATCACAAGTCATGAGGTATATAAAGCGATCAGATATAAATATATAAAAAAAATTAACTCTGTAATGACTCTGACTGACTCACTAAACTTGTACAATCCAATCTAAATTCTTGCTTATAAACCAGCGTAGTTTTTCATTTTTATTATGATACAGTCGTTTAAAACTATCTAAAATGGAAAAATTCTTAGATATTACTTTAGACAAATCTATCAAGAAAAGAACTAAGGGATGTTTTTTTTTAGCGTGGGAGATTTTAGAAGATGTACCACAATCTAAAATCTTAAATAGGTTCATCTTGATAAGCCTTTTAGAACGTGCAGAAAGCAATACTGAAGCCAAAAATCAGGCCAAACCTCAGAAGACTAACTCTGTGAAACTAATGTGCACTTAAATTTTACATTGCTTACCGTCTGCTTAGCTGTGTTTAAATGTGTTTGCATACTGTATGTGAAAGCGATTTGTAAAATATGGCTCTAATGTAAAGCACATTAAGCGATCAATATGACTTAAGAGAAATATGAATCAAACATAAGTCAAATGATGTGGATTTCTGAATCATGAAAAAGTGCATCAGAATCCAAAATGACCATTTAACATTTCACCATCTGAGCTTATGCAGATCTTTATTAAGCCTGTGAATTCTATTAGTCATATATATATATACTGTTATATATAACAGTTGTAAACAGTTGTAAAAAGGATTTGGCAGTCCACCTACACCCAAAATGGAAAAGGAAATCAGAGAAGCCTCCAAGAAACCTATGGTAGCTCTGTGGGAGCTGCTGAGAGGCCTGCTAAGGAAGGAAAAGCCTATCCATAGGAAAAAAATATAGGTGTGCTCTTAACATAATATATATGGTCTTGGTAGAAGAGTAAATTGATGAAAGACATTGTTGAAGTAAAGTTACAATAAAACTAGTTAAATCCTTTAATGTTGGAACAGGAGCTTTTCTTAGATGAGACTAAAGTTTACTTTTTGGCAAAGCTGCACAATGTATTGTATAACAGAAAAACAAATGCTACACATCTTTCAGACCCAAGTCTATTTACTGTCTAGTCATAGTGCAGACCTAATTTAAATCAAAAATTTATTGCTATTGATGCTATCTATCCCAGTACTAATCTGTCAGAGATATTTTGCAAAAAACCCAAAAAGTTCAGATTTTAGAGATGTGCTACAGAATGTGCTTTAGAGATGTGCTACAGAAGAAAATGATGTGGAAAAGGTATAATTACATTCCCATGTCACCGTACAGAGAAAAATACAGGAAAAATATTTCTGTATACAACATTACAATATTATTGTGTTTGTAAGGCATTGTTTTGAGGAAATCTTAAAAGTGTTAAACTCTGTTTCTAATAGAAGATTACAGAACTAATCCCCGACCCGTCCCTCCGCTTCATGCTTGAGATAAAAACAAAACAGTGAAAAAGACTTTGATTAAAAATGCAAAAGTCAGTGAACTTGTTGGGGTAATAGTTTGTCCTTGTCAAGGTTGGTGGATGTTGTTGTGGACTCAAATGCAGAGGAGAGGAGGCAGAGCTGATTTCTTGCAGGTTTAATGAAGATGTTGTTAGTACAGAAACAAATCATCCAGAAATAACACAAAAGGAACTCAGGAATCAAAAACTAGAGGATGCTCAGGAAAACTAACATAGGGAGTAAAGTAATTAAGATAATACAGCACTGAGGAACTGTAGAGTAGGAGTATATATGGGAGACAGGACAAAGAGTTGAATAATCAGTTAATTGGGAGCAGGTGTGGACAGAAGCAGCTAGAAAGGAGCTAAAGAAAGGGGCACTAAGGGGCAACAAAAAGTAACCAGGGAAAACAGGGTTTAACTGTAACTAGAAAAAACTTCAATAAGGCTAAAGGGGAATAAAACTAATGACCACGAAAAACAAAATAAAAAAAAAAAAATTAAAACAGAAGTCCACAAAGGGCAGAATCATGACAGTCCTCATCTCAGTTCTCACTGAGAGAAGCAGGGAAAATGTTCCCAAAACAAACATTTACAGGACTCCCTGACGTGTTGGATAGCCAATAAATTTGTTTAATACTCAAACTTCCCTGGGGTCAATGTTGCTGTGATTAAATTTGGTTTCTCTTCTAATTCTCTCATTCTGTCCTTTTCATTTCCTTAAAATGGTTTTCAGCCAACAGCATGGAGGTTAGCTGTACTAAGTATACGAAGGGAGGGAGAGACTTTAAAGTGCATTTTTTAAAGGCCATTTAAGGGTAGTTAGAACCAGATAATAAATGGCAGATTTTTGTTATTGCTGCATTATCCTTTTTCTTCCATACTCACGTTTGGTGCATTCTTTTTTTTATACAGTTGTGACCGGATGTTTACATATACTGTGTAAAAAGACAGTTTTTTTTCTTAATAATAACTGTAAAAGGAGGTTAAATAATTCTGGTTTCAGACAAATTTAGATGACTATTTGTTTTCTATTTGCTACTTCTGAGAATAGTGAGAGGCAGACATCATCAGAATGTGCTTTTTAACAGCTTCTTCCTCTCTGGTTGACTTTTTAGTCGACGTCGATAAAAACAACTTGTTCAGTGTTGGATAATGACAATCTTCTACCAATCCTCAGACAAACACTTAAAGAAATTATGGTCTTAAAAAGTTTAAAAAGCTTAACAAGTGCTAAATCATAAACGTAAATTTATTACTAATGGATCACATTTTTAAAAAATAAAGGCAGGCTGCATCTAACCACAGCTGCTGTATAGATGTACTTATATTAGGCTGTCAATTTCTCAATCCTTCAATATTATGCAAAGGTTGGGAAGATAAGTGGATGCAACACCTTTTGAATGATCTTTACAGTAAAAAAGCAAACTTCAGCACTAATTATGTAAAAATTATGCATCAATATAAAGATGTACTTTTTATTTTGTAAGTGCAACTATTTTCTTCTAGGTTTCTTTCTCGTTTATGCAGCTTGCTGATTTTTTTTTTAACTTGTCTTAAATTTTGATATTCTTCACTTCTAATCTTTTTAAACAGCTCTATAAAAAGAAACGTAATTAATTCAAGGAAAAAATTAGTGGGGGGTGAGTGACATTCCTGAATGCTTCCAATATGAGATAAATGATCCATCGCTTCCTTAATTTTATCTGACAGAGGCAGCTGTTTTTGAACCTACACAAAATGAATTGTCTGCCAGAGCCTCAGGTGCAATAAAAAAAGAGATGCCAGAGGAATCATTTGGGATATATGAACACAGACAGACGCAGAATGTGGAAATACGGTCATCATAGAACACAATGTTTCCACTCAACTGGAGGTGACTATGCTGCTTTAACCCTAAAATGCAAAGCTGTCAAATGCGGCCTCTCTGTCATCATCTTTAACTTAAACATGGTCAGAAATATCCTACATAGTGCCTGAGGAACCCAGTGTTGCAGTTTGGCTGAGATAAACATGTTTATCTGAATCAGACAGAAGAAATTGAGGATGAGCAAGAGGCCGAAAAAAAACAAATGCCGCCCTGACAGTCCAGTGCCATGCATGCTCATAGCATTTACCTTTCCCCCAACATTACAAGGTTGCTAACACATGATTGCATGATACCCTGCAAGTAATCTGAAACAACAATCCCTGGAAATATTTTCCACATTTCAAAAGGTTGGTGTTAGACTTCTAGCTGAAAAAGGTCCTGAATGATAAATATGTGTTTTTAGGTCTTTTAGTTGTTTCTTTAATACCTGGCCTGGCATCCAGTATGCCTCAGTCTGTGACTTGGGCCACATCGGGATAACCTTGACAGCCATCTGCATTGCAGCGACTGGTGGAGAGAGAGAGAAGAACCCCCACCCTCCTGATACAACCACTGCCGTTGCAGCATAGGACACCACTACTTAATTCCTCTCCTACAACTCACCTTTTCCCCACTCATCTACTCCCTCAATGGGACATGGGGAGGTGGAAATGAAGGCAGAGCAGGATTCTGCAATGTCCTTTGAAAGATGCACCTGTAAGGTTCACAAGCTGCAGTGAGAGACACACATGCATACAAGGTTTGTCCTTGATAGTGATTCTCTGTTCTTTTCTGTATCTCTGCAGTGCATTTCTAATTCAAAGCCTACAAGGTTCTGTTTTCTCCTCCACACCCCCTCATGCACCCCCTCACACACTGCGTTATTAGTAGACCTGAGTAATATGGTAGAAGAACACACCTGACTGGATCGTGCAGCACGAACACTGTTTAAACACCCACCATGTGTGTATTTTAAACATCCTAGAGCCGGGAGGCTATTCAGATGGTGGAGTAGTGAAAGAAGAGATGGAGGCTAAAATTGGCGAGAGTTCAGTGAAGTCCAGTCACCTGTGGAGGCGCAGGAGACTCTGTGTGGGCAGGAGAGCAGCCGAAATTACTACAACATAGAACTCAGTGGACGCGGAGGCTTTGGTAAAGGCTATTGTTTTCTCCCAAACACCCATCGCTGCGTTTGTGAAAATAGGACTAAGGCTCTGAGCACGCTTTGATCAATGATGCGTTTTCTTTCTGACACATTCTATGCCTGCGTCCGTGAAGCCCACTCAGCTCTATAAATAATCCCTATGAGCTTGATGCTCGGCTTGGCTCCTTCTGTCTCGTCAAGAGGCTGCCAAAGCATTTCATGGACTGTTCCAGAGCCAGAGGGAAATAACAACCCCTTGCTTGGTATCTGAACCCAGTTATCTTCAATCTTCAGCATAAAAAAAAAACCTTTTGATATGCCTCTCACGTTCCTTTGTTTTTATATAAATAATCTTTCGATACAACGACTATCTGAATAACATTGCTAAGACAGTTTTACAATACCTCAAATTAAAATGAAATGTGGTTCTGGACCAGGACTAACGCTTAAAGGCACAGCCTACAAAGACAAATCTTAATTGAAGTAGATATTAAGTATAAGTACCAGAATTAAATTTTTTTAAATGATGAAAAATGGCTAATTGAAGTATTTTTACTTTGATTTTGTCACATTACAAGCACTAACTTTACAGTATTTTCTCAGGAGTTTATGTAACATACCAACACAAGGCAGAAAACAAAGTGAAAGGAAAATCTATAGCATTTAGTAGAGGTGCACTGGTTAATCAGCAGTGCTCAGAAATACATTGATGTTCACGTGATCAGCCATGATTGTTGACCGGCCATTCATTATGAAGACCACTGATTTTTAATTGCAGCTCATTGTGTTGTTGATGAATTATTTTCTGAGCAAACATGCACCTTTCTCATAATGCCCAAAAACAGGGGGACGAGTCACCCCAACAACAGAGGGAAGAGGAGACAGCATTCTGAGTTTAGAAATCAGCAGGGAATCAGGGTGAGAACACTGGAAGAGAGAGCACCATAACTGACAGCCAGCTATGCTACCCTCTCTAGCTGAGGAACCAGAGTGGTAGATTGCTGAGCAGACTTTTGAGAAGCCTGCCAGGGAGAATGAACGGCGAGAGGCTACAACTAGCCAAGGCTAACACACAGCACAGCAGAGCGGGTAGAAAAGGCGACTCATAATTGGTGTATAGGCTGGAGGTAGGATGAGGAAACAGTTCTTCTACGGCTAAGTTAAAATGGCTTTTTAAAAAGTCACATACAAACCTCTTAGAAGCATTCGTAATCCTTTGTATACATTATTTTTTTCTCTATGTTTCATTTTGACTAAAATAAAGCCTGTCTCCACTGCCTCCTACAATAAGAGGGGTCAGTTCATGATACTTTATCATCGCCTATAATTTTGATTCTTAATAAGAATTTATAGATTTGATGCTGTGTGTGAGTTTTGTAATTGGCGCTTAGCTTCCAAAATCCTAATAGTGTGTGTCTAGTAGGCTATTTAGTCTACTTAACTCTGATGATCCAATGTTAAATAACTACAGGCACCTTGTGATAGGATGATTGCTTGAAAATAATAACTATCATTAACAATCGATATCCTCATATAAAACAGGGCAGATATTTCTTCTTATTTACAATAAAAATATTTTACCTCCAGGGTAAACACAGCTGTTTATAACTCTTAAAGACCTTTCAATCCTTTCCTGATCTCAAAGATTATACTGTTGATTTTGGTCTCATATAGGGGAAGAAGTCCACAAACATTCCATGACTATCATACCCTTTGTTTTGCTCACCTTAAGCTAAAGCTTGGTTTCATCACCCCATTGATCAAAGTCTTTCACCAAGGCCCCGGTTATCTATAATGTGACCTATACTGAGAATTTTGAAGAGGAGAAGGGAGAATTTCTGCCATGTTGAGTAAGACCGGTTTATGTTTTTGTAGCAAACAATTCAGAGATGAGCTGCACCCACTGCCTTATTTTCTAGTTCACAAGTAAATTTTTCTTGAAATTTGAATACTTGAATAGTTTTAAGTTTGATTGCTATATTTGAGCTACAGAAAATAAGTTTGTAGGAATTAGAAATCAAGAGCAGGTAGAATAGCAGCAATATCTGTGGGAGAGTTGGAGTGATAGGGATCGTTGGTATAGTGGTTAGAGCAGTGCACTTGTGAATTTCTCCAGTGTGAGATTAATAAAGTTAAATAATATCATTATTATTAATAATAGCAGCAACCAGTGGAGAGGAAAGTCTGAAAAAGTACACCAGCAAGCACTTCTCATTAGGTAGTTTTACATTTGCGCATTTCTCTTATAGGAAAAATTGAAATTCAGCAGAAAATTTCATCTTCTTTTAGAATGAATACTGACATTCCACTCAAAATGTTCACTCCTAAAAGCATAATTTCCAAGAGACAGAGGCAGAAGTTTCTGTGTTGCTCAGCTCACCACAAATTCACAGAGACCTGTAAGACTGTGCAGAAAAACATCTTAATGCATAATGTATGCCAAGACTGTAATGTTACTGTATTTTGCTCAGGCCACTGCCTCTTACATGTATATGGTTCACTACTGGATTTCAAAGCAAGGCTGCTTTCTTAACACCTGTAAGACTGCATGGATGAAAGAAGCAACTTTCTATATTATAAGACATTTTTCTGCAGTTATCCAGGCCTAGAAAATATCTAAATCAATTTTTGTACTTGTACAAATCCTCCAAGAGAATTTAGGATATGTAAAGATATACAATACCTTTCATATTAACTACTGCATATAATAGGAAGGCTAGACCAAGTTAAACAAAGTTACCCTGATTTATGCATTACTGCTTTCAACTTGTCTGTCATGGAACATGCTGGATTTGGAAATGCTGAGAAAATTTTAAAAAATTTGAATTCAACCTAAGCTTATTATGTTGATTATTGAACCGGGATGCTAAAGATAATGTAAATGTTAAAGGTATTGTGGAGGATTTTTGCGAATTTTTGAAAAGACCTGCCCTCTGCACTTTAAAAAAAATGCACATGCACAACCATATACCCGCTCCCGGGAGGGAATGCCTATTGCACACGTGCAAGAGCATGCACAAGCCCATTTCTCCAGCACATAGAACGGCTGTACGTACGATTGACAATTAGGAGGACCACTTATTTTAAAGATCCACCTGGAAAAAGCTAATCCTCCACTATACCTTTAAAGTAGCTATTGTTGTGCCCTTGATTTAAAATAGTAAACACAGTTTTACAGCTATTGTTCTCTCACATAGATGCTTATTTCTTCAGATATAAACAATTAATGTCCAATCATTACAGGACAATCATTAAATAAAAAATCTACGAAAACACATTAGAAATCCCCCCTACAATTATTTAAGACAGACTGTGGAAAGGCCTAAGCTCAATGCCATTTGAAAAAAAAGGGGGAAAAAAATATTTCATTCAGCTTTGGACACAAATGTAGGACATGAATGGAAGTGTTCATGTAAAAACACAGAGGAGAGAGGGAAGAGGGGCATGGGAGCAGGGAGGTTCAATGTAGCCACTTTGCAGAAGAGCTGTGGATGAAGGTGACCTTTGTGTTTGCCTGTAAAGCCGGACCATCAGGACTGCAGCGAGGAGAATCCATTTAGTGCCGACTTGGTGGGTCCAATACAAGCGTTACAACAGCTGAAGCAAGACATACGGGTAAGAACTGGAGTTCTGTTTCACCAGAAAGAAACAAATGAAGCACTTTGTAAGGGGCAGCAAGTGGGGAGAACTGGGCTAATTTTAGTGGCTAATTAATTCTGAAAAGTTTTTGTTTTTAAGCAACCTTTGATAAAAACACAACAATATACAGATTTTTTTTTATATTAACCTATTCAAAGTATTCAAGGTAAGGATTTTTATTCAGTCACACTTGGTCCCCATATTTTCTGCCAGAACTTCCCTGAGATCAGAAATTTGTTTGGCATAAATGTCCTAGTAGTTGATATCAGTGGATTAGATCTGTTTTGCACGAACAGCACAAATTTGATTTGATTAAGATCTGGGGACGTGTGTGCTCCTCAAACACCTCTGAACCTTTTTTTGCTCTGTGGGAGGGGGCATTATTCTACCAAAAGAGAGTTAGATATCAAGAAATAAGGTTTTATTTTAAGAATGTACTGCTTCCACTGGCTTTGCTTCTTCCTACAGCTAATGGGGGAGGCTCGTCTTCCCCAGGTAGACACTCTTGCTGGTCTGAAGCCATGTTGCCCTATGATATATATTTCAATGCCACTAGTACCGGGACACTTTCTTATCTAACACCCCCATTAACCTCTTAAAACCCACCGGGTCACTGGATCTGGAACCGTTATAGCTAGAGGTCTGAACAAATATAATACGATAAAACCTGCTTTTTCTCAAGAATGTCTTTATTACTGCTGTTCAAAAAAGACCTATCATTTCCGAGAATAAAAAAACAACACATTTGAGTCATGTTTGAACTGATGCAGGTTGGTCTGTGTTCTAGTCACCCAATTTCCATTTATATATTAGGAAACTAAAGGGTGTTAGCTTTCAAATAATGTATTGCACCTGTAATTTGGGCTTATATTTCCTAAGTTATTTACTTTTCCATTTGGGTATGCAAAATAGGTGAGGATTGCCCAAAATGAGGCGGATGTTAAGAGGTTAACTACTTTAGCAATGTAAGCGAAATCAGCCTGTCTATTGGACAAGCATCCACTCCCTAAGCGCATCAGTGAGCCTGACCAGCCTTGAAAATTTCACAAGTTCACAAGTGCCCCTTTCTTTGAGCACTTTAATGGATATTAACCACTGCAGAGAAGGAACGCCACACAAGACCTGCAGCTTTTGGAGACTCTTTTCTCTGATCAAGTCTTACAAACCATCACTACCTCACCAAAATACCAAGACTTCACCCAATGTTCCACCACTAGAACAAACTAATCACTTTCTTCTTGTTTTTTCTTAACCACTAACAGAAATAATGAATACCTAATCAGTGTTAATAACCTATCAGTGGTTGCAATCTTATGCATAATAGGCGTATCAAGAGGAATTCCCCATGTAAAACCATCAAAACTAATTTCTAATTCTGTTATCTGTTTTATTTAACAAAAAGTATTATTCTGACCACACGTGGGGTTCAGCAGGCCTAGAACAATTAACATAATTCCAGTAATCTTATCCAAAGCACTCTTCTAAAGAGAGTTTTTAAAATGATCTGCTGAATGTCTCCCACACTCTCCAGATGTTTATCATTAAGTCACATATCATAGTGAGGCTCTACCTATCTGAACCATCACAGCATATAGAGATTAAGAACCATGGTAATGCATAGTCCATGTGGATGTTCCTATAGCTGCTTCAGTACACAAAGAGTCTAGAAAACTTTGAGACAGCAGTAAAAGAGGCAGTAGCTTCCGGCAGCAAAACCACATCAGGGTTTAAGGGGGGATCTTTCCAGCTTCTGCTGCCAGTCCTTATCATCGTGGCTGTGTGTGGTGCTGAGTTATGAGGACAGCTCTCTACAAGCTGCCTGCATGGAATATTTGTTGAAATACTTCCTATAAGCAAACAGTTTTTTGTTTTTTGTTTTTAAAATCACACCAGCAACTTTTTTTCTTCCAAATAAAACTGCTCAAATCTTAAATCTGGTATGTTATATCACACAAAATGGAGATAGAGACCCTACCATGCAAAGTTATATGATGCTTAACCCTGTAATGCCAAATGTATCATATTTGATACATACGGTTTCTGAAATGTTTTGCGTCTGACACCTTTTGCATAATTTAATGGTAAAAACTTTGCTGAAAATCCTATTGTACACAATCAGATATACCTGATAACAGAGGGCAGAAGACTACACAAAAAATAATCTTGACTTATCGCACAGTAATAAATTATTAATATCAAAAGTGTATTTCTGTTTCTTGTTTTTACATATTTTGTTAAAAGGCCAAATACAGTAAGGACCAAAAAAAAGTAATTTTCTGTTTTGTTTTATTCTTGGATCGGGCTTTAAAGGGTTAAAATCAGGGAGGTACTAATCTACACCAGGACTGCAGGCTAAATAGGTTGTCTATTAAAAAAAGAAAAGAAAAATGTGATTCCTTGATAAAAAATAAATCATATATAAAATTCAGTTGCAGAGTGGCAGCACTATAAAACCAGACCGGAGTGTGTGGGTGTTTGAGTGTGGCACAGAAATGGAAGCAGGGTCAAAATAACTGTCAAGGGCTGGGAGTGAAAAACAGTTGGAGAGAAAAACACAACACAAACCTTAATTAGTTTAAAAAAAATGCATTTTCAGCGACTATGCCTAATTTAAAACAGTTTCCATATAACAACAGAAAACATATTTTTGTTCCATTTCAGGAGATTCTAACATGCTTTGAAAATCAACACCTTCACATTGCAGAAGGTTTGGGGAATTTTGCATCAATTCCACTAAAAAGATACCTTTTCCAGCTGTGCTTTGCATTTCCTAAGGTACATCCTTACTGTTGGCTGGATGACACTGAAGAAAAACGAATCCAGTTTTTTTCATATTCATCATATAATAACATTCCTTTTTGGAGTTTTAAAAACGTGTCAGTATGTTAGTCCACCAACAACAGAAATACATTTAACAGTGCTTTATTCCATTTTTCCCCACTGTTCACCATAAGCTGTTAAAGCAATGGGTTGTGCAGAAGAAAGCTTTTTTCACTTCCTGTACAAAGAGCTTATTGTGATTTAATGTGCTGCATCTGTGAGCTTCCTGCCTGATTTACTACATTCATTAAGCACAAACAGCAAAGCAAGGTCTGCACTTCCTCTCCATGCAGACTCGATGAGCAAGACAGATTTAACAACGCTGTAACACTGCAGCAAGGTAATAATGAACCAGTGAAACTTTTACTGCGTTGTCACTGTGGATGCTCTCTACCTGCGTTTCCTACCTCCTGTTGTTCTTCACGGCGAGGGCAGCTGAAGGGCGGTAGGTGCTATAATGCAAGTGCACAGCAACTAATCTCATCAAACATAAGCGAGGTAGAAAATCGCAGCTTGCAGATTAATCGGATATATGATTGCCATCAGTGAGGAAACATTATTGCTGAGTGGGAATAGGGAAAAAGGGGAACGAGATTTGCTCATTTAAAGGAAAAATGTAGCAGGTATTTTTTTTTTCCCAAAAGAGAAACATTTTATTAAAGCTTTGGAGCTCATTGATTCCCAGAATGCATCCTTAATACCTCCACCCTACACCGCTATGTCTGGTCCATTTTCACCACACATCAGCCATTCAGTCTATTATTGACAAGTTTCCAATGTTGTCCATCGAAACACAGTTACCTTCATTTGAACACTAATTACGATTAAGCAAGAACGTTCTCTGCATGAGTAATTAAAAATGTATTCACCATGACCTTAGTTCTTGGGGAATTTGCTTAATCAACCTAATGATGTGATTCACAAATCCACCTGTGATGAATAAGAGGGAAATAATGACCCAGTAAAGGAAAAAAGCAGGAAATTTTCTCAACACATGATTCAAATCATAAGTGCAAAACAGAAGAACATGCTGATATAACTAGCCATTAAGTATTCTCATAATTAAAACAGCTTAAAAAAATTAGTGAAACATAAACAATACATGTATAATATATAATATAATAATATAAATGTTGAATTGTATAAAGGCTATTAAACGACAATCTGCATTTAACAATCTGTCTTTCTCTGTAATGACACACAATCAGGCAACATCCACGTCTGAGGATTGATCTTATTCTTAAAAGTCCTTTGCCTTGTTTAGGTTGTGTTTTTCATAGCTTCTTTTAGTCTTTTGTGTCCATATGCTTTCATATGATTATTAATTTTTTCTAACAAAGAGGAATATTTCTTTTCTATTCTCAAAAAGAAAGGAGCTGTCAGTATATAAGGAGATTAAACATTAACAATATTGCTAAACAATAAGCTGCCCTAACATATCCAGACATGGTAATAACAAAGAACATGTTTGCTGACTATATAGGATTTATAAGTGGAAATAGCAGCCAAGTGTTTTGTAATGGAATTCTTATAAGTATTTCATCAACAGATAGTTTGAATATTTCTGAAGCTTGATTTAAGGCATGCTGGTGTGAGTTAATAAAATGTCAAGAAGGTAAAAGATGTCAGCAATGACTTCTTAGAAGTCATTTCTACCTGGGAGGGTGGGTCAGGTCAATGTGCAACATGCAAAAATACCAGTAAACTCCACTATTCTACAGATCTAAAGTGGCAAATGTTTGGGAGGGCTGTCCATCTCCCTAGAGGTGAAGTTGCCAGCAAATTCAGTAGATTAGACCGTGCAGAGCTTAGAAGACATTCCTTAAGCCTGAGCTCTATATGTCAGACTTTGCTGTCTGCTGTTATTATATGAAAAGTTGATCTTCTTGACAAAGCAAAAATATTAGCAAAAAATATGCTTATTTTGAAAAGGGTGCAAGGTAAAAATATGACTGCAATAGCTGGAATTAATAAATTACAAGGCTTCTGTAGCAAAAGTAGAGATTCAATTCAATTCAGTTTATTTATATAGCGCCAAATTCACAACACATGTCATCTCAAGGCACTTTACATTTTCCCCAGATCAAATAGTCAAACTGATTCGAAATTTTCCATCAAATATGATTGCATTGACTCATTGACCAGAATGCAATCCCTCACACTAAGCATGCTTGTAGCGAGAGTGGAGAGGAAAAACTCCCTTTTAACAGGAAGAAACCTCCAGCACAACCAGGCTCAGTGTGAGCGGCCATCTGCTGAGGCTGACTGGGGTTCAAGGAGACAGAAGCAGAGATACAAAAAGCAACTGTAAAAGCAGCCCCGTCAAGGAAACACACAGCCAGGCAGACAAGCTCCGAGCCAGCTCCCATGTAGAAAGGTTTTAGTTTCAACCTTAGGCTATCCAATTATTTATTGAAAAAATTAATAAAAATCGATTTAATGCGAATTGATTGAATCGATCCGCAAAATAATTGTTAGTTGCAGCACCAGTAAATATTCTAAACTGTTACTGATTCATTTTGTGTCGAATGTTGTTTTATATTTAAATGTATACTTTACTATTTTGACCAAAGGTTGTTTGCTTTTTACTGTTTCCAAATTCAATGACAGTGTTTATATATTTCTGATTTCAATACTGTTCACATAATGATAATAATGATTATGGTTTTCATCATAACCTACTTTTAACTGCAAATCTTATGGTAGGATAAAACAATGGAGGGAATTGTCTTGTTGATTTATCTGTAGAGAAATAATTCATACACAGAGAAGGGATCCCAAACACTAATGTTCTGTTTGTCAAGTCTTAGCTGCATGCCGTCACTTTGCAACTTGATGGACACTAACAGCCATGATAACCGAAACAAATAGGAGGGTCTTATCCATGATTCTGAGCTGCATCAGGTTTTTCCAGCATATCAATACTCTAAATAACCTAAAAACACTTAAGTCTGAACTATGATTACATGAGGGCAGATTTACTAACGACTTTAACCTGAACAAGCTCCTATTTGGGCAAGAAATAAGTGAATTATGTAGTCTGACATTTCCTTAATACTGCTGTATTATGTTGCTTCAGATATAGCTTATCCACTTTAATCCTGTTGACATTTTATTGATAACTTGAAATGAAAATTACAGTGTTTCTACAGAAGGTTAACATTATATGTTTTTAGAATTTAATCCATTACAACTCAAATGACAGACTAACAATTCAACATAACTTTTAAACTCTACAGTGGTTATTATTTTATAATACAGGGGTACATTTAATGCATTTTCCTTTCTGTTTATGAATATTAAATGTGGACAGAAGTGTAAAAAATGAGGTTAATAGAGTGGCCTGGTTGCCTGGCAGCTCTGCAATGTCTTTCATTTGTTAATTTTCTCTCAAAGAAGGTCAACAGATTCAGGGACAAGCAGAAGAGGGAATCACTTTGATCCAACATGAAAGGACACGGGAAGCCTGGGCATATGGAAATATACAGTTAACAAGATGACCCCTAGAAAGCTCATGTTTTAAATCAACTGCTGCAAATATTGTTTTTATTTGTTTTAATATTCTGTAACAAAATTTTCTGAGGACAAAATTGCATTGGTTCAGCTTAGAGTAAAATATCTGTGACAAAGATGGTGTTTTCTGCGTCTACTGATATTGAGAATCAAAGAGCTGTTTTGCACCAGACACGGAGCCTCTGGTACATCTCGTTCCTGAGCTATGCAGAGGTGGTATGAAGGACATCAATCTCTGTGTGTTGCCAGTGGATATATCAGAGTGATTCATCTTCTTCTAACTTCACCAAGACAGTATAAAAATCGTAGAAATCAATACAAAGGTTGATGTGAGTGTGAAAGCAGGCTGGGTGAAGCGGCAGCTTATTTCTGACGGTTTCCGGTGGCAGAGACCTCAGCGGGCTTCTTCATGTTAAAAAAAAGGTTGGAAAAAGAAGATAAAAGCATTATTTCCACTTCCCTCCAACTCTCATCCTTTTATTCTGGGGATTGATTTTGGTTTGCAAATGTAATTTTGCAGGAGCAATGAGAAGCCATGAGTGCAGAAACTCTGTTTCTCCATTTTCTCCCATTTCTTGTGAAGTGCTGAGTCAGCATGAATCAAGCATAGCAAAGTGCAAAATACATCCAACAAATGGTGTGATCGGTTCAAAACCTTTTTTTTTATGTATTTGTTTTTCTGAGCCTTTAGGTCATTGTTTGTCATGCTTCATCTGCCTTTGGCTCCTCCAGAAAACCTCCCACCATCATCCCAAACAAACATCCCCCACTCCTCTGCTGTGACAAAGAAGCAAAGAAGAAGAAAAAAAAAACTACAAGGCACTGCCCCCACATATGTCTTCCGTTGTCTTTCTCAGAAACAAACATGTACAAAAAAGTACAGTTACCTCACCACATTTTTCCAGCTGATGTTTCAGCTTTCAGCTTCTGCTTTTAAAAGAGAAGACAAAACGTTCCCCAGAAAGACATCCTCTTTCACTTTCTGTCATGCTTCAGAACAAGACAAAGCTTTCATTTGTACAAAACAAAAGGGAGAAAATTAACTCAGAATGTTGTAAGTCATTTTTTTTGTCACTCGCAAATTGTTCAGATCATCAAAACATGCTTTGGGATTTTCAAGTCAAGAGTCAAATTTAAAACGCCATCGATCCATCAAGGTCCTAAAGTAACAAACCAGCCTCAGACCATAACAGGCTGTCATCATGTATTTTTTTTTTTTATGTTGGGTTTGTTTAACATAAGATAAGGTACAACTTTTACAGTTATGTCTTCACATTCAAGAGATTATATTTCAGAAGTCTTTAAATTATGAAAATGTTTTATTTTTGGCAAATGTGAAGCAGTTCTATGTCCTCAAGGTGAAAAACAGCAGTTGGAACATTTGCCATTCATGGTATTTTTACCCCCGAGTCTCTTTCTTGTTGTTCATTCATAAACAGTAACCTTAACTGAGGAAAATGAAGCCTGTGTTGCTTTAGATCAGGGGTCAGTAACCCGTGGCTCCCTGGAGCTTTTTAAAACATTTACGAAAATTGATTTTTTGGTTTGTTTGTTTATTTTAATATGGTGTGCAGGAGGTCAAACAAACATTCATTATGTTTTCCAATGCTGGGAATATTTGTATAATAAAATACATTTAAACAATATATGTTAACATGTCTTTCAAACGAAAATTTGTGTCAGAAATTTCATGGCGGCGCGATGCCAGGCAAATAAAGCGGTGGGTGTATATTGGACAATGGATCCCAAAGGGAAGAAAGGGAAGATAGCTGATGAGAACAAAGGATTAAAAAAGAATGGACCGAATCAGTTGCTTTCATTACCAATGCGGAAGCATTGCCTGCATTTTTGCTTTGTAATGAGAAGTTGTCAAAAAATAAAAAGAGCCATTAAAAAGTCATTTCGAGGCAAAGCATGCTAAATATGCAGCAGATCACCAAGCTGTGAGTGAGAGAAAAAGTGCGATTGCAGAACTTCTAGATAAATTAGAGGAGAGCAAAGATATATTTAAGAAGTGGATTGCATTTCCAAACTCCGCTACTGCTGCTAGTTTTGTTGCAAGCATTGAAAACCGTTCACAGATTGAACAGGTAGCGCTCTGATGCAGGGATATGGATTTTCTTCCATTTTATTCCCCCCAAATCCTCAAAATATAAATCACACCAAGGAACGCTGGTGAAGGAGGATGTGGGATTCCAGGGTTAGAGAGCTCTGCTCTGATGGATATCAGTTCCTGCTTGGTTCCTCGTGACTCAATTAACTCCTCCCAAAAGAAACACGTCCACCACAGAAAGATTACTTTATTTTCTATAATTTTCTATAATTTCTTCAATGCAACAAAACCTAAACAGCGTTCACTGCTCCTCCCTCAGCTCATGCCACTATGTGAAATTTGCTTCATATTAAACATTTAATCATGAATGCTTATTGTATATTTAAGCCCACGTAGTCCTTTTCTATAGTGGGATAATACACTTAGAGCCTGTGTTGCCATGCGAGGCTTATATAAGACTTTTACATTTTTGCTGCTCCAGACAGATTTGTTCTTTGTCTAAAATGACTCTTTGAACAGTTTGGGTTGCCGACCACTGCTTTGGATGTAGTTCTGCTTTTTTTGACCTCCTGTATGAATCATCGCTGCACTGCTGGAATAATTTCGGTCGGCTTGCTCCTCCTGAAAGTACACTGCAGTTTTTAGTTTTCTCTATGGATGAAGAATGGCTCTGACTGTGGGTCAGTTTTTATTTAATAGTCCCACTGAGATTAAGTACCACTTTTGCAACGGAGTCCTGTACTTGAGTCCCAAAGATGCTGAAATGTTTTTTTTGTTGTTTTTTTTGGTGTGCGTTTCTCTTTTAAAACTTATAGCCTATTTAATATCAAAAGAGATTTTCTGGAAATGTGATGTCTTAATTTTTAGGTTTATAATTAATGAAGCATGAATATGGCTAGTGAAAATGAACAGAAATTTCTAAGAAATATAGTTAAACATAGTTAATTAATGAATTCAAGTTTTTTCAAGTTAAAACTTGTTTGATAATTTTAAACATGTGTGACAAAAAAAGCTAAATGAGAATAAATCTGAAAGAAGGCATACAATGTTTCATATTACTGTAGGCGTGTACTTATTTTTCTACTATCTCAGAGTTTACTACGATAGACTATGGGGCATAAATGTGAACATTTAACACTGTTAATAGGGGGAAATAGTCTGATTTGAGACGCTGGAAGAGATGGAAATCATTAGAATGGAATGTGTTGTGATGGATGACTAAAGTGGAAAATCACTGGTTGAACCAGTCATGTGCACCACCAACTTCCCTTCAAGGAATAAATCTAATTTTGGATGAGAATTGATAAAATAAAACCCTGGAGTACGACGAAAGCTGGGCTATAGACTTCATATCTCTTTTAAACTGTAAAATAAAGCCGGAGATTTTTATTAAGACAACTTTAAAATATTGCAACTCTTTTTCCAAATATGGTTGCTCTATAGAAAAATCTTCATTTTCATGTTTTTCAAGCTATAGAGATTTATTGGACACTAACAGCCAAAATTTACAACCAAAGGCCAAATTAAAAAGAAAATTAAGATTGCTAGATTACATCAGAACACTATAAATAAAATAAACAGAGAAATTGAAGCTCAATAAAAATGTTTAGAAACTCCTTATTTGTTATTTTAAAAATATAACAAAAGAGCCACATCAGAACTCATCTTCTAGATGTTTTCTGGTTTTCAGTTATTCGTATATATTATGTTTTTTATGCTATTTTTACAATGAAAAATACTAAAAATATAATATCTTGAAAAATTTTGTGGAATAGTTGGGATAAGGTTTTTATAGCCTGGACTAGATCTTTAACCAAAAGCAAAACCAAAACAAAAAGAAAAACCAACTTTGGTACATTCATAAATTCATTAAAAAATATTAAAAACAAGCTTTTGAGCTTAAAATATAAATCAGTTGCTCCATTAAGTGTAAAACAAATCTAACACTTTTCTTTCCTCTGACCTTATCAGCATCTTTCAGCTAAGTCCTAAAGATAGCCAATAGTCTGTAAAAAGATCTCCCTTTTTGCAGACCTTTTTGTTTGTTTTTATGTCTTTTTACATAAAGAAACCCCTAATAATATCACAAGAAATTTTCAATTTGTGAAAAAGTTTATAATGAGAGTTGATTGGAAAATGTTTACTTAAGATGCACAACTTAAGGCTTAGCCCCTTGAACCCTACGGACCCACCGGTGGGTCCATCTGCTACATGACCTCGTAATTTTACCAAACCCCCAGTATTGATGTAAAAAACATATTTGGCACAGTTTGGTGACATTTATGGATAAATGTGCCAAAATGGCCTCTCCGCCTAAGAAATTTCTCACTAATACCATTCTAAAATAAATATGATTCATCTGATTGAGTCCAAATTTGGTATATTTTTACACAACATTTAGATTTAAAAGTCTGTACTACTTTTTTGTGCTATAAATAATATTTTGGCAGTGTTTTGCAATGTTTATTTCAAAGAAAATTTTGGCGAGGTTCAAAAAATGCAAAATATTTTGTATTTTGTCCCTAATATTTCAGGTAGGGTCAAAGCTACAATGGTGCTGACACCAGAAAACCATTCTATGACATCTTGCCTTTACAGACGTACCAAAAGTTTCTTCTTAAATCTAATAGCTTTGAGGCTATAAGTTATTTACTTTTGTGTGTTTTTGTCAGGCAGAAACATATTTATACCCCCTTAGAGTGTAAGAGGTTAGATAAATTGTTATTTATAAGAAACACAATGTATATTGTAAGGATTATAGTATATCAAAATATTTAGCTTTAATGGCAGTCAGTAGGACCAAGGAATAGAAAATTTCATGGAATTTTAACAAGCCACAAGTCCAAGTCCAGCTGCACCACAAACTAGGATATACAACCATCAATACACAGAGAAATATACCAGTATATATTAAGATTTCTTGAGGGTTAAAAGAGGATAAAAGACTTTGTAAACAGTTTAACAATAATGCAATTAAATTACTATTGTGCAACTCCTGATGATGAAAAAAAAGCAAAATGAATGTTATGCTCCCTTTAAGAAGGATTCACTTTGCGTTAAGCTTTCAAATGCAAGGACCATCGATGTATGTGGAAAAAAAACCATGAGGGAGTTAGGATAAATATTCAATGTGATGGTCAAAAGGTGGCAAGTAACACATTCCTACTGCGGATGCTTCAAATTCAGAGCGTTCCCAGTGTACAGCTCCATCAATATGTAGCAATTGACCTGACACAAGCTTACAAATAGCCGACAAACACAAGACCTCCAACATTTATTATTATCACGCAAGTGACACTGACACATCTAGGTGTCCAATCACAACTCCTGAGTCTGAAATCAATACTTGAAGTGGAGATGAGAGTCTGTGGAGACGCTCTGTCACAGCTATGAGTTACTGCTCACTACCGAGCTTCTATATCATCACGTATGCAGCATTGACTCCTGGAAATGCAACGCTCTTCTCTTTTCCTCCTCAATCCGTGTCCGCTCTGTTGGGACATGTGTGGGAGGGGCCGAGCAGCTGAAGGAGGACGACTCGCTCATCCTCCTACAAGGACAAACTTCACAACAGAAAGGAAAACATTTAACAACATTAGCAAACGCCGCACGTCTGTGTGTGGCTGACTGCACTCCTGTGCTTGCAGTCTGAAGTCCCGAAGGGGATTTACAGTTCACCCGTGTTCCTCCGGGTGCCTCCTGCATCTTTGCCAAAAAAAACAGGTTCACATCAGATTGCTGTACTATAATCTGCTGATCTGCTGTACCTGGCCAACCTCGAGACTTAGCGGATCATCATATCAGCCGTCCTATTCTAAGTTCTCCTCCTCCCCTCGTTTGTCTTCCTACCATCCAATAAATCCCTCCGTCTTGTAAACAGTACACATTCTAGCAGCTTTTCACCTCCTTGGGTATTTCCCTCGGGCATGAACACCTCTACAGCCACCATTGTTTATTCCCTCTCCCTCTGTTTTTCTTCTTGTCTCATTATTAAATAATCAAAAAGCTGCCTTGCACCAACACAAAGCTAATCTTCACTCCATCTATGTCCAGATTTCCTTTTTATCTCCACTTCTCTCTCTCTCTCTCTGTCCAAGGGGAATGTGATTGCAAAGAACTTGAGGGAATCATCGTCCAGGTTCCTAGAAGTGTTTTTTGGACGCCCAGTGTTCAAACGCACACGCAAACAATTATTATGGGACTGTGGGATCCTGGAGTGTGGTTAGTGAATGGCAGGTGTGTCTTAAGCTACACCATCATCTTTCACAGTTTAATAACACACACATACACACTGTATCACCCTAAAACACAAGCATAAGCAAGATAAACAAAGACAGGCAGCAGGAGAACCTATGCACCTGAATGCAACACTTTCACACTCGCACATATGGAGAGCTGAAGGGACTTTTATGAATCCCAGCATGAGCTGTTTGTGAATACATTGTGAATACTAATTATCTGGAGCGATGGGAATGACTGACATCCCCTGTCTGCTCTGTCTTTTTCACGACTGCAGATCTTCCCTTGAATGTTTTCTAAACTAATGACAGCTGCAGGAGAAAGAACAAAATCATGCTCAGATAAACATGAAGTGTGGGAGCTGAAGTGAATCTAAAAAACAGAACATTCTTTATCTTTCTACACATTCTCTGCTTTTAGTGACTTTATAAACCCTTTAGATTCTTACATGGGTATTAACCAAGCTAGAACAGCTGGAGAACCTTCCAATCTAACCACATTAGAATATAAAGAACTTTTTTTTTTATCTTTGTTTCACAAATGAGTTCAAAATGTTTTATAAAACTACACCATAATCTGTGTAAAAAAAATAAAATTAGTACAGGCAGACCAGACAATGAACTGCTATTTTGATGCTTCTCTCAAACTAAAACAATCTTAATGCCAAAAAACCCTGCTAAGTGTTTAATTGTAACTATTAAGAGTGTTTCCCAACTCCTCCGCAACGTTAACTGTTTAACACTTTAAAAAGTGTTATTTGAACTTGATCTAGAAGTTAACCAGTTCTGGTTTCAGTTGATTTTTTAAACAAGGATTTTAAGAAATCTGTTTACTAACAGTAAAAGCACCATGAATAACGATGTAAGACAATTTTAGGTTTTTATACTAACTATTGGATCATGCAAAGCTTATGTTTTAGAAATAATGAGGCTATAGTTGATGGTTGGTATGAGGCAGAACACAACACCATAATCTGGGCTGTAGTAATTATTTCTTAGGATTCCCCTCGAGATTCTTGAAACTAAAGGTTTCAGGGTCTCCATTGTTCCGTTGAAGAACAGCTATATCATAATTTATACATTAGATGTGTTGCAAGGAAGGTTCTCATTGCATTTAAAGTGATCTGGCTACTCAAAACAATGCTAATAAGCAAAAAGAGGTTGCAGGACTGGATGAAAACATACATTTTGTGGACAAACAGCATGTTTTGGACATATTCATGCACCTAAATCTTATTGAGGAGTAAATTTAACCTCATTGTAGTGCTGAAACAGATACAAAAGCACAGAAATCTGATCATGCAAATACATTTTGGATATTATTTTGGTTATGTCATCACCGCTTGAAAGCCTGCATCCTTTTTATGTCTCCAAGTGGATTTTAAGAGCCCTTCTACAAAATCTCCTCTGAATGCCACTGAGTAGATAACCAAGAGTTTGAAAATATATAGTGGTAGTGCTGCTGACTTATATTCAGGAAATCTGATGGATATAGTCCTTTAAGGAGCTTCTTTCTCCAACTTCTCTTTGATAGAGCATGACATGATACAACAGAAGGCATTCAATAAGTAATATCGCTGAGGGCAGAGGAAACAGGCAAAATGAAGAAGTGCACATCCTTCAGATTTCAAGGCAGATTCTGTTCAAACTACGTCTAAAGCTTGTTTATTTTCTGATGCATGATGGAACAGTGTGAAAAAATACTAAAAAAGGGAAAGAATATAGTTTGGCAAAAAGCAACTGCATTAACAGCTAAGAGCCAAGATTATATTATATATCTTAAGAAAAAACATTTTTACAAACCTATTTTGTGTGTTCACATAATATTGTATAAAGGTATTTTCTAACTTATAAAATGTGTTCATTTGAACGACTTGTGTATTTGTATAGATAAGGAATGAACTGTGATTGAGCACAGCTTGACTCTTTAATTTGACAAGCCATCCCTAAGCCTGATTACATCTAGGCTCCCATTTAACAAGAAATAAACTATATAATACCAGCCTGATACTGTAGGTGGAAGTTAGCCAAAAGAGTCCCCAAAACAGCAGAGTACAAGATATTCAGCGGATTTATGAGATGCACACTTATTCATGGTGTCCTATTACACCTGGTGATAAACTAAGAACAACAGTAAAAGTTGCACGGTGGTCTGTGGGAGATTTGCTTCTTTTAGAATCAGGGTTAGGTAAGTAAAGTTTTAAATGACTTATTGCCCAATATCACAAAACCCTAATGGTAACTAGAAAAGCACTCTAAGGTCACAGACCCCACCAAACACAAAATTCTGCCCCATATTGTGACTACATTCTATAGCTAAAACGTGCATAGGTTCTGGATCATTGGCAGCATTTAATGAATTGT
>NW_015150805.1:112746-117655 GCF_000732505.1 Cyprinodon variegatus
GCAACTAGAAAAGCACTCTAAGGGCACAGACCCCACCAAACACAAAATTCTGCCCCATATTGTGACTACATTCTATAGCTAAAACGCGCAAGTGATCTGAATCATTGGCAGCATTTAATGAATTGTCCTGTAACCTGAGGTTAAAATTTCATTAGAATTGGCTCCTCTCTTTTTAATTTATCCAGCTAACAAACCAACAAACACAACCAAAAACATACTTTTCATGGTTGAGGTAAATGAGGGTCATAGCTACCAATTTTTACATTTTAACAGCACATATTAGCACATTTAGAGTTGTACAGATAAAAGTATTAATTTGAACAGAATGAAATTGTATATACATACATTAATGTATATATATACGCACATATATATATATAAAATTGTGTTTGTGTATGTGTGTAATTGCTTCATGAATTTTGATGTTTCAAAGAATATAGAATTATCTACTTCTGGTTATGATGCCAACCTCAACATCACAGTTATCTACACCAAT
Source organism: Cyprinodon variegatus (assembly GCF_000732505.1). Taxonomy (NCBI): domain Eukaryota; kingdom Metazoa; phylum Chordata; class Actinopteri; order Cyprinodontiformes; family Cyprinodontidae; genus Cyprinodon; species Cyprinodon variegatus. Next base: position 113,243 of record NW_015150805.1, read on the forward strand.
AGGAATAGTAGGTTGTATTTGAGACGGAGCTCGGGCATCACAAGATCCTAGTATGTTTATGCTAGAGCTAAGAAAATGCTTAATCTCGCCGTTAAATTTTCTCAGATTTATACAGACCAAAGAGGAAGCAGGAAAAGGGTAGATATCGGTCAAAGTTTTGAGTGTTGATGCAGACTTAGAAAGAAAAGAGGCTCAGAGGCCCCTGGCAGGTTGCTACTCTCCTCCTGGGCAGGTAAGGTTGGCCAAAGGTCAGCCGGTTGCAAAGGTGTGTTGCTGCAGGTTCTTTTGCAAGTGAATTAGTATGAAATAAAATGAAAGATTTGTTGTTGTTTATTTTCCTGTCATCACAGCAGCAGCTGCTCGTTAATTACAATTAGCATTAGCTTTTCCTTTTTTGGGGCATTTGGCAGACCTGGCAACCAGCTGGCAAACAGGACAACTGAAGGTGAAAACAATATCAGGCGAATGTGTGTGCATCAGTTTCAAACCAGGAGGAGTTGAACTTGCAGCAATCGCTTTAACAGGTCCATTTTTGATCCATTTAGTTTTTGTTGAGTCGAGTTTGTGAGGATTGTTTTTAACTACTTTATTAATAAAATAATTCACTTTTGTTTCCTTCCATCAAATATATTTTATCTAAACATCGGAAATCTTTAACAGGGCAGATACTTATTTTTTTACAGTGCTGTTTTGTCTTAAACAAAAGCAAAATTCCCACGGTAATGAGAGGAAGCGGGAAATGGTACCATCGATCTCAATCATGCACCCTGTTGTTGTCACCCATGCATATATCTGTTTACACTTCACATGTGCATCATTATGTAAGCAACAGGATGTTTTCATGCTTTCTTTATGACTCACATCCACATCGTTTTCAACTAAGGTTTCAGTCGATTCTGCTGCAGCTCCTTAATAAATTGGCAGCACATATATTTTGAGGGCATCCATAGAGTCATCATTATCCATTTTGCTATAGTGTCAGATTGTCCTTTTAGTCAGTAGAGGGGAAGCTGCTATATTTTACAGAACTTTCTTAAGAAAAACATTCTTTAGGAGGTCAAAGCAAAGACATTGAATAAAATTTCAGGTGGCAACAAGGCATCTTCTCTCCCAGCCATTAGTGAGACAGTAAAATTGCTGGCTTAATGGTGACAAACATGTCAAGATTTAAATTTCGAGCTCAAAGCAGCAGAATATCTTTATTTTCATTTAAGGCAGGTATATGTCTTCAAATCCTCAAATCAGAAAAAGAAAAACAATGTGAAATCAAATTTAACACCAGAAGTGAATGCCTAAAATATAAAAAGAGAACTAAAAATAATCAAAATGTTCTTAAAATAAGTGTTTTTGAACTTGATTAGAGTAGGTAAGGAAGTTATCAACCAAAATGTTTTTTGAACAACAAATAAGAAGAAAACATCTCCATTATCTTATTTCACTGGTAGTACATGTAATTTTTTTTATTAAGGGAGACAGAAATATGTATTTCTGTTGGAAAAACATATATTTTCCTGCTCAAATAAAGGACAAATAAACTAATTTCAAGAAACTAACTTATTGTTTTATCTATTTTTGTAGTGTACTTACAAATGTCCACTTGTGATCACATTGGAAATTGAAGAAGCACTACTGTAGCCACACTGCATTAAACTACACTGCAACAAACATCTAGAAATAAGTAAAAAATTTCTTAAATGAAGTGTATTTACCCTTAATTTGAGCAGGCAAATAAGATGATCTGCCAATGGAATGAGTATTTTTACTCCTAAAATAAGATAATTAGATAATATACACTTGAAATAAGACAAAGCAATTGTTTTTCTTATTTTAAGTGTAAATTCTCTTGTTCCATTGGCAAAGTGTCTCACTTACCTCCTGAAGTCAAGAAAAAATGCACTTAAAGGAGAATTCCGGTTTTTAACACTTTTAGCCCATTTTCTGTAGTGTCCAGGATGAAATCGAATGATCGACACCAAAATTTTGACAATTGGTCCTGTCTCTGCTATTTGGCTAATTTAGAATCCACCCCTGGCTGCTTCAGAATGGCTTCCATTGTGCATGTCCGATTATGTCCTTAAAACAACCTTAAACGTTCTTTTTTTAAAATATGCTACTCACCGGGTCGTCAGCGCTGTTCAATGACGTTCCAAAAAAAGTTTCGTGAAGAAAAAACGTTCCTGTAGTGTTTTATTTAGCATTTTGTAAATCCCATTGAGTTCTGTAGGAATAGTCAATATTCCGCTGCCACCGGAAACGGAAATGGGGAAAAGACTACACTTAGTTGTAGTCTTTTCGCTTCACTCTGTGTACTCCGACGTCGAGGTGCTAACATCTCTGTTAAACACTTTAAAAAACTCTGAAAATGGAATACGAAAGGTGGATTCTTGATGAGGACATATTGGACTTTGAGTTTGACGGTAGAGGATACCGTTTTGAACCGGAATATACTGAGGAGGAGTATATAGAGACATTGTCGCCAACTAGTGGTCTGGAGTGTGCAACGCTTCAGATTCGAACGGGAAGCGGAAGTTTATAAGCGGTTGTGATGTATCGGAAAAAATAGTTCTGGGATTTACAAAATGCTAAATAAAACAAGACAGGAACGGTTTTTCTTCACGAAACTTTTTTTGGAACGTCATTGAACAGCGCTGACGACCCGGTGAGTAGCATATTTTAAAAAAAGAACGTTTAAGGTTGTTTTAAGGACATTATCGGACATGCTCTATGGAAGCCATTCTAAAGCAGCCAGGGGGGATTCTGCATGAGCCAAAAAGCAGAGACAGGACCAATTGTCAAAATTTTGGTGTCGATCATTCGATTTCATCCTGGACACTACAGAAAATGGGCTAAAAGTGTTAAAAACCGGAATTCTCCTTTAATTTGAGCAAAAATGACTTATTTAGATTTCCATTTTTTGCAGTGTATTGGTTTCACAACTTTACATTCTCGCTTCAGTTGTGCCCTACAACTCTCTCTCTTTGCATCTCTTTGTCTCTTGACTGCAGGGGAAAAGTTTCAGCCCCTATTGGTTGGTATATCCAACAACTAAAGGTGCTAATGGCACATTGGTTTCGATCTTTCTGTTTCACCCCCTTCTATTCTTCTATACATTCAACCCATCCTCCCTCCATCGCTACAACATTTAATGGAGGAGTCTGAACAGTCATCATTGCTTCATTATTGCACATCCCACACAGCATTGTATAGTATAAATGAATGCAGAGTAAGTTTTAAATAGTAAGATGGAAGCCAAGGTGATGAAACAGCATAACTAAGCCTTTCCTTGAGAGATAACACAACAAACTCTGTGGTCAGTTTCTTACTTTTAAAGTTCAGGCCGGCTCATACCTCTGTATCCATAAATACAACTCAGCTGGACCAAAAGTTTTTGTTTTTTTATTGTCTTTTTATCAACTAAAGCAATAGAATAGAACTTTTCTTCTTTTGCTTATTATCTGACCTTTTATTATCTGCTGAGCATTTAGTACTAGTCTTAAAATGGGAGTGGTAATATTCCCCTCAAAAATATCAGTCATCAAACAAGGAAAGGTAGACTTTGTCTGCTCATCACTCTGACCTCCCATCAGACAAAGTCAGACCTACACTGAGACAAAACAGCTGGATTACCTCCACCGACTTGTTGCAACACCTACTTGACCTCAAAATATGACAGAAAAAGTAGGCCCATTATGATTCTGAAATGTCATGGCTAAACTAGGAACAAGTTGGCAGAACGCAAACAGAACAAAAGAGGAAACAATCCACTGGACTTTGTTTCCAAGTTTGAAGATGTTTCGTTTCCCATCAGGAAATTCAAAATGTCAGAATAAGCGTTGAATTCGAAGCTTTATATAGTAGCCCCAAAACTTGTCTTGGCTTAGAAAACATGCACATTGAACCAGAAGAATGGGTCCTCCCCTTTGAGTCCTTTGGGTTCTTTGTTAGCATTTAATACCCGACACTGATCTTTACCTCAACCAAACAACTTCCTGGATGGGAAAGGAAACAATCCTAAAACGTCCAGTCCGGTGGACTGTCTTTTAACTTTTTTGGAATGACTATGACCTGGATAACTGAGAATCATCACCAGCATAAGAGGAAGAAACACCAATTTCTGTGAAAATAAAGATTCAATGCTCTTAATGACAGTCACAGAGATTTTAAACTGGTTAACTTTATGGCCTGGTTTTAGTATAACTAGGGCTGCAACTAACGATTATTTTAAAAATCGATGAATCGGACGATTATTTTTTCGATTAATCGATGAATCGGACAAAAAATATTTTTTATATTTTATACTCTTTATTCCAATATAAACATTTTAGACAGAACAAACAAGCACACAAGTAGAGGTTGCTCATTAACTGTACTGGTGCAATATGAAAAATAAATGTTTGTGTTAAAACTACGCAA